>NW_010430924.1:38984-62639 GCF_000710305.1 Buceros rhinoceros silvestris
TCCTGCTGAGGGTTCGTGTGGAGTAGAGCTCCAACTTTTTAATAACCTTGGTTTTTGAAATCTCATGCATAAAAATTAGCCTCTCGACATAAAAGAGTAAATAAAATGAAATGGTTTTCTTCCTTTTATTTAATTAGGATCCTGTTGATCCAGCAAACACAGTAATTGTGATTCGATCATTAGTTCCTGGGGGTGTGGCTGGGCAAGATGGCAGACTTCTTCCTGGTGATCGGCTTATGTTTGTCAACGATATCGACTTGGAAAATAGCTGCCTGGAGGAAGCAGTACAAGCACTGAAAGGAGCACCAACAGGAACAGTTAAAATAGGAGTTGCCAAACCCCTGCCTGTAAGGATTTGGGAATTCATTGGGTACTTTCTCATGTTGTTTAAGCTGCTACACAATGATGCTCACTTCTGGATATGCTTTGTGTGCTTTGGGGTACAGCCAGGTGGCTCAAAACCTCTAGAAACTTTGATTCCTGTATCTCCTTGAGTGTAGGAGTGGCCTATGTACTATCTTGCAACCACCACAGGCTTTCAGGGCGGCAAGTTGCTGGGCATAATTTAGTGCCCTTTACAAGATTCTCTGAATGAGAGTAGATTCTATGTGGCTTGCCTGGAATTTGCCTATTCCTTTGTTTTGCCAGATATAGTACATACACAGTCTTTGTATTTAGACCGTACACTTTATGTTTAAACAATGGTGAGTAGTCTTCAGTTCATATACCTCAAACAGGTTGTGTTAATACAGCCATAAATAATTTCAGGCTTGATTTTAAAAGATAGTCTGTAACAATTAGAAGAATGAGGCTGAAGGAGACCTAGGATTACCAAGACAGCGTATCAGTCAGGATGCTTGGACTAGTGTCCTAGTGTGTTCAAATTAAATCAGTAGAGTAGCGTACATACGAGGAAGATACCATTCACTATATTTTTAAACCCAAGTGCAGTCTTTGGGTTTCATTTTTGCTTTTCATTAAATTATAATCTTGTGAGCCTTTTGCATGCAGATATCGAATTTTCATTCTTAGTACATCTTTGTGGAGCAGATGGGAGGGAACGGCTGACATTTAAATTGATACTTGGCTTTTCATAGCAAGAGGGTACTTTTTAAACTTGTTTTGTTCAATTTGTTTTTGTAGTGGAGACTGTGTTACACACTAAAATGTCTTGCAAATCAACATTTTCATGCTTAAGAAGATGTCACTCTAGAAGAGAAAGTGCATGTGGGGTTTTGTTTCTGTTACCAGCAGTTTTTAAACATTCAGAATTTGCACTTCAATTTTTCATGTATTATGCTTGCCAATAAATTAAACATCGTGAATAATCACTGGCTTTGCAGTACTGGATGAATACACCTAGCATCAAATTATATTGGAAAAAGCTACTGGTTTATAGTCAGAATTGTGTTTTGTCCTCTTGAGACTGTTCCACCTGGCAGATACAGTCTTAAAACACAAACAGTGAATCTACTCTTCCTGTTGCTAACAAGATTACTCTGCAGCTAGCAAGGTTGTGAAGGCCGCTGCTGTTAGGCTCTTTCCCCGGTGGCAGCTCTGATAGCAGTTTTGATACATGTTTAAAAAGAGCAGAAGTTGAAAATTAGTTCAGACAAAGCTGTGATTTCTGTGGTATAACCTTTCCCTGGTGGCAGCTCTGATAGCAGTTTTGATACATGTTTAAAAAGAGCAGAAGTTGAAAATTAGTTCAGACAAAGCTGTGATTTCTGTGGTATAACTGGATAGGCCTTTTTCATTACTTGGGCATGTAAAATGAGATAGGAAGCTGAAGCAATTCAGTTAGATTTGAAAAACAAACGAACAAACCTGTCTGTTTACCTACCCAATATTGTGACTATGATTGAAATTTTCTCTTAGCCACATTTGGATTTCGTTTGCTTCTCTAAACCCCTAGACATAATGCACTCTGCATACCCTGTGTCCTGGCCACTCATCCAACTCAGAGCTTCCTTCTTTCTGCAGCTTTCACCAGAGGAGGGCTATGTCTCTGCTAAGGAAGATTGCTTTTTCTACACTTCCCAGTCACTTGAGGAGGAGGGGCCAGCTGATGCAGCCCTCTTCCATGCTGAGCTGGCTCTGGTTAGTGGCCCAACTTACCAAAGATTGTTTAAGTCTTTCCATTTTGTAATGAAAGGAGCTGCTTTGTCACTGTTCATGCTTATTTTTTAGTGTTTACTGACACCACATTATTCATCCACCACAGCTGGGATGGATCCCCCACATGGTAGAAATCTGGAGGTTTTGACTCTTTGCATGAGCTATTAATCTGGCTTGTGATATGTTAATTGCAGGGAAAAAAGGAAGTATTTTGCTAAGGTTTTCCGAAGCGCATGCCTACTCCTCCTTGCATGCACTGAGTATCCCTTTGAAAATCTCACCTAGTATAGAGAAATATTCATGGTTTATTTTGTAAATAAATCTCCCCATCTGTATATCATAATACATCACTTCTCTGCCTCAAAGTTTTTGGAACTGTCTTCTTGCATGTAAGTCAGCCTTACAAGGAATGCTGTCCGTCTTCAAAATGCTTCCTCCTAATAGTGTTCTGTAGATTTCAGCATCAATCAGTGATTATGAGATTTGCAAGGTCATAAGGTTCACTAGTACAAATAATGTGGCTTACCTGAGCATTCAGTGCCTTACGTAGCCCAGAAGTTACCAATAAGAACCCAGATGAAAAAGGCAAAGGAAATAGGACTCTACAAAAAACCAGACCAAAACAAAAAGCAACAAACCAAATCAAACAAAAAAACCCCAACCCAAAACCAGAATGTAAATATTTCGTGAGTGTATCTTCTCATGGGTGTTTGAGCTGATCTGCATCTGATATTGAAATTATTTGCCCCTTATTTTCTGGGACCATGAATAGGAAAGCAGTTTCTACTAAACACCAGAATTTAATTCATTAGAAAAAAGCAAAATTGAAAATCCCTGAAATGGATCGTTCCATGGTATAAATCTCTGAATTACTGATTCCAGTATGTTTGCTGATTTTTTCACATTTGCAAATGACAGGCTGGGTTTAATAATTTGCTTTTAAACAAGACTTTTTCCCCCCTGCAGTTTGTTACCTTGGTAAAGTAGTTTGATAGCAGTATATGCCTTATTCTGTTCATTGAGAAGTGTAAGGAAGCCAGGTTATATATTGTAAATACCTTTTAATTAAAGATGCGTCAAAGTGATCAGGTTAAAACATACGTATTTAAAAAAATTACTTCTCTCTGTGATTCAAATAAAAATAAAATTGTGGAAGAACAATGAAAATATATGGAAGATAATAGTATGATTAAATTGTCAACTCTGTCAACTGTCTAATTAAATGTGCAAAATATGAAAATGAATGTGCAGTCACCCAGTTGAAGGTGTGTTTGCAGATTGCACTTGTGAGACACTGTTTTTCGCAGATAAATCTACGCTCTGATTCTATAGGTCTGTCCCTGTTTTCTGCAATCCTTTTTTTAGGGCATAGCTTCAGTAACACTAGTCTGCATTTTCCAGAAGATGAGCTAAGTGACACCAAAGGAACAGTTTTAATAAGCTGTTAAGTCTTTAGTGTTGAGACAATTAAAAACATGGAGCATTTGTACCCCCAAAAGGAATCAGTATGTTATATCACTGCAGGTTGTCACTATTGCTGTTGTGAATCTGACAGAATGAATTCATAGTGAGATTTAACCACAGAGGCTGGAAAAACAAGTTAGATCTTACCTCTGCAGAGGGGTGCACTTGACTGCTTCATACAAGTTTATGGTATAGTCATGGCTCTGAACTCACTGATAATTTTTTGGTAGTGTATGCTGCTTTCTTGAGCTCTGCCAGGCGGGATGAAATTATAACCAAAGTACAGTATGTCTTTTAGGACTTACATACTTTCAAATGCCAGAAGAAAAATGCGTCTTGAAAAAGAAAATTATTTAAGAAAAAAAATGAAAAGACAAATTACTGCCCATATTCATGTCTGGTACCCTTCTTAAAATTTTATTTCTCATATAAGAGAGGAAAATTGACAATATTAGTCTTATTGTCAAATGTTAAATATTTTGGAAATCATAAAAAAAATCATGTCATGATTTTTTCTTACAAATGTATTGGAAAGCTTTACAGTTTTCAGAAGATTATTTTTTATAGCCTTTTAAAAAAACCTGAACCTGTGAAGTTATGTGGAGGGAACATTTTTGACAGGTGAAGCTCAGCTCAGTATTTTTTCGGTGCTAATTCTTGTAAAAGGAAATTAAAAAAAAAAAAAAAGCCCTTAAGAAATCAAAATATTGGCATCAGGGAGAACAGCAGAATTCTCCCAACACCTTGTAGTCGGGTTAACAGTCATGAGCCTGCCTCAGCCCTGCAACTCATGCCGGTTGAGACTCTCAGTTTATATACAGCCTCTGAAGATGTAGTAATGTGAATTTGTGAATTGTAACTGGAAGCAGAAATTTTTCCTACTGTGCTGCACAAATATAAATTCAGTGTAAAACATGGAGGGGAAAAACAAATGAAGGAAGATATCAGTCAGTATGTAGCGGCTGAGGTGCATGTGTTTGGGGCTTACGTGGTGTGAAGGTAACAGATAGCCTGGCTGATTGAATTGCTTTTGTTGTTAGGTGGACTCCGGCGAGACAGATCTAGTGGATGAGTCCACCTTTGAGTCACAGTATTCCCTAGAGAGTGACGTCTTCCAGGCTTCAATGATAGCTCTGCATGACAGTGCCTGTAGCGGTCAGCTGAACTACAGCTTCTCTCTTCCATTGTCATCTCCCAAGGTAAAAAGGAGGATGGTTTTATTGACAACAGACTTTGATTATAAGTATGAGAAGGCTATGTTATTAGATATAAATGTTTTATGTCATTCTGCTTCAAAATGACTATTTGTTATCAGGTTAAAGTGCAGTTTTATTTAGGGTAGTGCTGGTATCTTTCAGATGTGTTGAACAGAGACAGCTACAAGCTTAATAGCTTGGATCTGTGTTTTGTATGGTCAGATAAAGTACAATGAGATGTTCATAGTGCTAAAGGTGTGGTGAGCAGTCTGCTACAAAAGCTTGTTATTACTTTAGAGCATAATAAAGAGTGATAACAAAAAATAGCTGCTTTATTCTACAATATTATAGGTATGAAAAGCAAGAGTAAGTTTTCATCCTAAGCTTTGTTTTTATGCTTCATAGTTCATATTTGCTAATTCATTTACGGATTTCTTGAATGAAATGCTCACAGAGGTACTGTAAAAGTAAAATTGTACATATCAAACCTCTGATTGATAGTAATATCTATTTTAAGTCAGTAAATGAAGATAAATTCTTTAAGAATATTATAAAGATTGGTATCTTCTTTCTGGCTGGTCACGTACCCATAATGACTTGATTGTTTCCATCAGAGTTGGTGTTTTGTTTCTCTCCATGGTGTTTCATGCTCTTTTTTCCTGGCAATCTATAGATTTATTTTGCTAATCCAGAATCTTCCAAGTAATTTCTTGTAGCAGTCATCTTTGAAAGCAACACTGTAGGGATTTCTTTTCTACAATGTTAGAAGTCTGTGGTCTTGAGTAGTGTAGCTGCTGCTTTTTCCTCCACACCTGAGTTGCAGTAACTCCCTTCACTCCATCTGGAATATGCTCATCTCTTAGAAGTCACTGGTTAGAGAGCTAAATTAGTCTTCTAATGGTTTCTCCTAATCCACAGAAGAGCGCATCTCTGCTGTGCCAGTGAGACAGATTGCATTGTTTAACTCTGTAATTGTTACTTAAATGGATTATGCATTTTGCATGCTGAGAAGCATTTTATGAGATAGAGGCTGGATTTACATTCTATATCACACTGAGGCTCTGGAAAGTCTTAAGTTATTTTCAGCATTGCCTTAAAGATGGCTTGGGTTTACATGGTTTTTTAAAAGATTATGGTTCTGACTTTTCAGTGTTCCTCTCTGTGCACGAGTACAAACCGAGTATTAAGTTCTCGTAAAGTAACAATTTATACTCTGCAGCTATGACTGACTTCATGTAGTGAACATAGAAAATCTGTTGGTAAAAAAAGACATTAGAAGTGGGTGAAAGGCAGTGAAAATGAAAAATGAGGAATGCAGAGGTATTTCAGCTATTTCAGCAGGGCAGTTGAATGCCTTTGTTGTCACTTTTGAAACAGGTGATTAAAAAAATAGTCAAAGTAATGCAGGTTGTCCAAAGAGGCCACGTGTTGCTGTAGTTACAAATTACTGAAATCGTGTTCGTCGTCAAAAATTATGGCATTGGCTTTTTTTTAAGAGAAATGAAAATAAAAGTGGGCTTATACTGCAACTCTAATATGTATATATGGCGTATGGAGTAAATGTTGATTACAATTTGGAATTAAAATTGGAATTGGAATTACAATTTGGAAATGGTTACAAAATAGACTTAAAATATATGTCCCAGCTGTCTTTGAAATCTTATAAGATAATTTAAATAGATTGTAGTCCTAGTGTTCTGTTCTCCAAAAGGTAGGAAATTATTTCATTGGTTACATCATGCAGATTAGTTGTATTTAGGCTTTGCTCAATTATCTTCACAGATGATACTTAAACCACTTATTTATGTGGTGAAAGGTGAACGTTTTTTGGTGATTGTCTGGGAACAGAATAAGCATATATGCGCTTCATGAAAGATGAGAAAAACTAATTCTAAGACCCTTGATTCAAAATGTTAGAAAATATCCCAAAGTCTTGGGAAAGATGTTTTCCCTGGTTTTTTGAAAAGGAATTGTAGAATTAATAGGTTCAGTGGATAACAACTAGGCAGACAGAGGCAGACATTTTTGTGACTACATTTCCTGTATTTCAGAGAAAAATCCCTAATATTGATAGAGAGCCTCTAAGTCCAACCTCTGAGTCCTTGATATATCTTTCTAATATCTAATGGCTTACAGGTTTTTAAAATTATTTTGAAAGATCAGTTAAAGAATATTTGAAGATTTCTTTTTCCTGATGGTTGAGATTATTGAAATCCCTCAAAATATTTGAAATGCAGGACCTTGGAATCTTGACAGTCTAAGGAAATTTCGTGTAGAGAGCTTAATCCTAGTACTACAGGCATAACTGTTATACTTGCAATAAGTACAACACTACTTACGTAACTGCATCATTGTATTTCATTGCTGTCACACTTCAAAACTTCCATGTTCATTTTTGCTGAGATTTGACCGAGTTGTTAATTTTCACTCTTTGTGTGGAAGGGATATCTAACGATTTTTCTACTCGGTTAAATGAAAGATGAGATTGTATGCTTATTGTCTGAGCTGCTTGAAATTTCTCTCTGCTTGTTGAGTGTTCTGAAAGTAAAGACCTTGGTCTTGCTAAGTTCTTCCATGTGAGAAAGATAAATAGATGCTTTAACTTGCTGGACTGATGTCTGGTTTGAGAGTATGAGTGGACATTAAGTTGCTGAAGTTAGTAGAGGGTTATTGATGAGTATCAAATGAGAATTTGGCCTTCAACCATAACTTATTTTCATTGATTTCTTGTATTTTAAAACAGAATAAATTGTAGGGGGTAATCAGGTAAATTTTATAGCAAAATGCCTGTAGGGCTCTAGTGAAGACACTGATGTTAAAACAAATAAGTTTAAATTATATGAGACTAGATTCTTTTTAAGATTTTGGCATGAAATATACTTTAAAATATACTGTAAAAAATGTTGAATGTTCATTGCCTCCTTTATCTAACAGTCTGTTGTAGAAGAATGTTCAAATGCTTCAGCTGATTCCTCTATATCTGACAAGAACCTGTACAACATGGATCTGAAACAGAATGTGAGAGAACAAAACTCCGTAGTGGACACTAGCCTGGAAACTTCAGCTGGTTTTACTGAAAAGGATCTTCTGCCTTTTGGTGTTTCGGATATAAACCAAAATGAAAGTGAAAATACAGCAACATGGACTGGATCTCAGACAACAGCAGAAAGTGAACCTAGTATAAGCCTTGCCACTAGCATGCAGCTTGATCCCACTGGAAAAGTAAAGACTTTATTTTTTTTTAAAGTAATTAAAAACAAAACTACAGAAAGACCATATTACACCATAGAATCTCCTACAGAACTTGATACTGCCCAACAGCCATGTACGGTTCTTTGAATATAAACGTCCATCAGATGTGGTAGCTGATAGCAAAACTTAGGGATTTAGACTTATCCAAACCAGGAGATAATTCATGCCATCGAGACAGTAATGTCCCAGAGCTTGGTGATACAGGAGTATATAAAAGTCTGCTCACACCTCACAGCAGTAGATGCTGCTGGACCACAGTGTACTTGCTGGGCAGGCCAGGGGTCTTGTCTAATCCCCTGTTAACCTCTGCTGAGGCATGGGTGCAAGATGGGCACGGATGGAAACCAGACCTAGAAAGCCAAGGGGGAATGGTGTGAAAGTCTTGCACCCTGGTGTTCACGCAAGCCTGCACAGTTCAGCTCATGGACAGTGATGCCCCAGTGTGCCAACATAGTAGTCCTTGATATGACAGTCACTGTATCATGTTTCTTTTTTCTTTCATTCATTGAATTATTAAGAAATTCTTAAGAGACACAATTTCTTACCAGTTTTGTTATTTTAAGCACTAGCAGATTGTCGGACCACTGTGGTAAAAAAGTCCTAAGCGCTCTTGAATTCATCCCACTAATTTTAAGAGTGTAACTGATGTACCCAAATTAAGAGTATACTTTGTGGTAGCTTTGTTTTAGTACCTGAATGAAAACAGAAACCTCATGTATGTAGGTTTGATCTTTGATGGACTGACTTTTCCAATGTCTGTATAAGGAATTTGTATTAATTATGCACCTAGCTTTTGTATAAGGTGAGATGAGTTGAGGGCAGTATGTCCAATTGTATTTTTATCTCAGTATTCTGAACTGATGTTATTTTCCCTTGTGTTAGGAACAAGTGCTTTTAATGGAAAAGAGATGTGTAGTATCTTCGGAGGGAAGTTCCATAACCACAGATTCAGTCAATAACTTGTATGAGAAGACTATCACTATTGCAAAAGGCAATTCAAGTCTAGGTAAGGTAGATAACATTTTTTTGTAGCCTGTTCAAAAACCTGGCTTTCTGTTTTTCTCATATGTTTCCTGTTTTATTAATAAGGACTGAACATTTTCCTTTTAGTGGGGAGAGCATAAGAAGGGTATTAATTCTTTGCTGCTCTTGAATCTGGCTATGATGGCAGTGAATCCATTTGTTGTCACCATGATCACAAAAGAGTCCAGTTTTTCTGACAATTTTACTTTTCCCATAGTCATTCTTATATGTTAACAGAACAGTTTTAATACATTGGTTTTTAATGTGTATCCATTTTGTACAGGATAGTGGAAAACTGAGATATAGCCAAGTAATGCTGTAGAAGAACACTTGGTCAAAAAGCAGCAGACTAGACTTTGAAATGTTTGTAAACACAAAATGATCTTGCTTTCTGAGGGTGGTCAAAAGGGTCTAAACAAGCTATTCACTTCCTTGCTATATATTTGTACTTACATCTTAAGTGCTTCAGTATTCCTGAAAGTCAGATCATTGATACATTTAATAGGCAGTATTTTTAGCTCGATATTATAATTGTAGATAATTTTGTAAAGAATTTCAGAATTTTAAATATCCTCACTCTGCAACTTTGTGAGCATATTGAAAAGAGGACATTTTGGAGCTAACAGGTGCAACAGATGCAGACATTTTTCAGTGTCCTCTCCTGGCCTCTGGTGCAGAGACCAGGTGTTTCTGGGCAGTGTGAGGGGGAGCATGGGTATAGAGTCCTCCCAGGCCACAGAGTCAGTGCAGGAAGGCTTTGTGGTGGGAAGCAGTGGTGCCCCTCACCCATTTGTGGCGGGTATGTTCATTTATTTAGGTTTAGGCTCCTGGTACTGTTTCTTGTGGCCAAGTGAACATCCTTGAAGACTTTGGTGTTGGTAGGGCAGGAGTTTGTGTGGGCTATGGCTGTTTCAGATGACTTTGCAAATGCATTAAGATTGCCCACAGAGAGCACCCTGAAAGCATCGCATGGTCTCCTTTTTTGTGAACAGCCACCACTCTGCAGAGGTGGGTGGCGTGCTGTGATGCTCTAATTCAATGGGTGCTTCTGCCTGGGATAAACTGCCCTTTGATGGGTGGATGCTCAGTCTACCTTCTTTGTGGTACAGCCAGCCTCCAAACTGGATCAGGAACTGATACTATTTTTAAATCAGCCTCCCCAAAATATAAAGCTGTAGGTAAGGCTGATGTGGGTGTAAGTTTAAACTTCTGATACGAAAGGTATCTACTGCCTTTATTGGCCTCATTGACATGCTCTATAAAACGTAGATCACAGTGCAGTTCAGGCATTTGGGTTTTTTAAAAAAGCTTTGTTTGCAGTAACCTCCTAACTCAATGGAGCAGTGTTTTCCATGTATGTCTGTGAGTATTCTAAGTGCAGTGAACATATAAAGCAAATTTCATGTCAAGCATAATACAGCATAAAAATACAAACTTGGGAGAGGGTACACGTTGACAGACATTAAATGCATGAAAAGTAAGACTAGTTGCTCAAGTGTACATAGTATGAATGTAAATAATGCTTTCTTCTGGCTTTTGATGGTATTCTTCTTACCGTCTGTGTGTGCTCTGGCTTGGAAAGCTGCCTGGACACAGTGACCAATTTACACACATGACTACACTGCTTTTAACTTTCATATTTACAAAAGGAGCGAAATCAAGAGCTGTGAATGATGCTGAAAGCTGCAGCTGCATCAATTATTTCAGTTGAGAACTGGGACTTCTTTTTTCTTTTTAAATGGTGTCACCCATAGCTTGCAACAGCTCTTCAAATCCAGCCACAGCTGGAGCTCTAATCTTTTTATTGTAATTTTTTAAAAGGTAGGAGGGTGAAGCACTCGCATGCAACAGCTGAGAAGCCGTTGTCTGGTGCAATTCATTTGGCAACATGATAGTAACATTTGCAGTTTTAACCTGAAACTGTAGCTGTCCAAAGTTTGACATCAGCTTTGCAGATCTGTTGTAATGAGGGTATCAGCATAGAGACTAGGGTTGGTGTATTTATAAATTGCAATTACACTAGCCTCAATAATGCTGTTATTATTGGCTTAACCAAGCAGCAAAGTCAGGTTCAGAATTTCAAACCCCATTTCAGCTGTTTCTTTGGCAGTTTGCTTTTCTGTGCATGCTGCTTGTATTCTGGCAGAGACCACTCTGTTGCAGAGCTATGTTTACAGTCAGATCTGACTGTGTAACCTCAGTGAGCTGATCTGTCAAGAGGTGGTTGTTGGAAGGAATGCATAAGTGTAAATGCTGATATCCACCTCAGGACAGCACCTGGAAGTGCCATCTGAGACGTGCTCAACATTGTAACATTGCTAATCTGAAGGGTAGCGGACAGACAGTTTACCTTTACTTTTTCTAACAGCAAGGCGATAAATCAGTGGAATTGTGTGTCCGTATCACAAGTCTGATACACCCGTGTTTAGATCATGTCTGACCACGGTTGACATCGTTAGCTGGGAAATCATAAATACAAATCTCCAGTCAATGGTAATACCATATTCTTTCATCAGTTTAATAAAAAGAACCAACGTGAAGATGGCTTTTACCATTTCACCAAAAGATAAATCTCGACTTCCACATACCAAAGTAGTGAGGTACATGTATTCCATGTCTAGGAAGCTTATTGGACAGTTCCTTGCTAGTCAGGGCCACCTTCTCATACTTTAAGACAGCTATGTTGATCTTAACTACAAGTGGGTTTGAGGAGCCAACACTAAGACATTTTTATTTTCCGAAAGAAGTCCTAAAAAGGGCAAATTAATATCTGGATCTTGTTCCTTAAATGATTAAAGTTATTTTATTTTTATTCTGAGTCAGATAGATAGGCAGATGTTTGTATCATTGGCTGAGTCTGGGCAGCCTGGGGCTTACAACTGCCTTCTAAACTCTGTTCATCCAGTCTGTCTTCCAAGGTGTAAAATCACAGAGTAAAGTGATCACCTCTCTCTTCTGTTGACATGTTGTACATAAAAGGTTAGAATATTTTCATAGTCAGTATCCTTGGAGGTTTTGCATTGGTAGCTGTCATCTTCCTTCCACTCACAGTCTGAACAGTAAGGTTAGAGCTTGCAGATACACAACTGCACTCTCAGCGCTTGCTAGCCTGCTGTTCATATGCAAAACCAGAAGAACACATAATGGTATAGTCACTGCCTCTTTTTCAAGTATATATTCCTCTATAAGGTGCTCTTTCTTCAGTAGCTTCATTTTGTTAGTAAAGAAGAAAAACAGGATAGTGGCAGTCCACTGGGTGGATGTCCAGAGTGCTGGTGCTTCAGCTACCTTTCCGTTGCCTTAGTGAAGAACATTTTTTCTTGGAACTGTCATCAAGGCTGGTTTCATGAGCACCAACTGCCCTTGAAATAACAGTGACAACTCATGTGTGTATGAACAGTCACAAAGACTCGTGAAGCCCAGCACTACAAGTCCCCGTGGGGGAGGAGCATCTCTGTCTCTTTTCCCGTTAGAGAAAAGAAAGTGGAGTTAAATGGTGTGTATAAAGATTGAGAAGTAGTGTCTTACTCTGCCACAGTGGGGGATCATGGTGTAACTCAAGTAGTAGACTCTATGCGTCAATTGTGCGTGAGTGCCTACAGAAGTGAGAATGCGCCTAAACTCTGGCCCGCCTAGGAGAGCAGGAAGGCAACTGCTATCTCAGTGGGATCTGATTCAGGCTTTCTGTTGAAAATAAATGTATAGTTCTCTTTGCCCTATGCTCCTAATTCACAGCTTAATCATTTTAACTCCTTTGTAAAGTGAAACATCATAAACTAAACTGAAATGTGGTGTATAAACTCAGTGAATCCAGAAGAGTGATAAATTTAATTGTGTTAGAAACAATTTCATTACCTTTTTTGTTTATTTTCTTATTATATTTTCCACTGTCTTTGTTTTTTTTATATTGAACCTGGTATGTAAAATGATGCAAGGTAAAGTAAAGATGCTCTGATTGCGATTTGTAACTGCTGTCTCTTGAAAAGAAGGAAATGCAAGGGAGAATAAGAGCAACATTTATAGGCTTGCTGACATTGGCAGGTCGGCTGGCTGGCTTTAACCTTCTCTGCGCCAGGTTACACTTCTTTTTCTTGGCACTCAGAGCTGGGACTCAAAGACGTTATTAACTGCTTCATGCGTTTTTCACTATAGGGATGACAGTAAGTTCCAATAAAGATGGCTCAGGAATGATAGTCCGCAGCGTCATCCATGGAGGCTCAATAAGTCGTGATGGACGGATTGGTGTAGGGGACTGCATCCTGTCCATTAATGAAGAGTCAACCACTAACTTAACCAATGCACAAGCCCGGGCTATGCTAAGGAGGCATTCACTCATCGGACCAGATATAAAGTAGGTAAAGCTAGATGATGAATTTTGGTAGGAAGAGGCTAATAATCAATATTTGGTTAGTTATGCAAGAATTCTAAATTAAAATTTTGTTTGTTTTTATAACATGAATTTACCTTTAAGTTACAGCTTCAGATCTATAATTCACTTTCAGATTACAGCTTCATGGGATGAAAGATAGAATCACTTGTGTGAGAGGCTTTGGATGTCCTTAGAAAAGTTGTTGCTATTATTAGTAATCATCATCATTACGTACCTGCCTGATTTTATTGAAGGAATGGGATTAGTCAGAGTTTTGCATTTGTACTATGATTTTTCTAAGGATTTCCTCAAGGTGTTTGGTTTTTTTCAAAGGTAGACTGTTCTGACCATTGCACAAGTGATTTCATTTGATGGAGATCTTCGTAATGGATTTTGGTTTTGTCTGCTAGATGGAAAGTATGACATGATGTTAATACAGAAGAGTAATACTTAAAAAAATTTCAGTACGTCTATGATAAACAGCAGAAACAGTCTGTTTTGTGAAGTCACTTCCAAGTTTTTATTAGTACATATGAAGGAGCTGTTTCTCCTTCATATATAATACGAATAAATAAATAATCTGCTCTTGTGAGTGCTACTTTAAACTTGCAGTAATTAATACAAGTTTTGAAAAATCCTCTTGCTTGGTGAGAAACTTTCTTCTTTTCAAGTTCACTCAATTTACAGAAATTTAACCTTTCCTAGAAGTACAATTCTTTCCAGCTCTCTTGGTTGTGGAGTTAGCTCTGCCCACATGCACCACCTACAAATGAGGTTGTTCCTAAGGTTGTGGATGGTGCTTTAGACACACCTATGCTGGGTTTACAGCTCCAAAAATCTAGAAGCTTTTTTGTCAAACCCATGGTAACATGGATTGGGTCTGATCTGCAAATGGGATTAACGGTGCTGCTGGTGATAGAAGCCTCTTCTTATTTAAGAGGGTGGCCTTGAAAGGGATCAGCTCAATCCCAGAGCAGTGGCAGGTAACTGTATAGTTTCTGTCAGTTCAAAATGGACTGCAGGGCATTCTGTTCTTTCCCGGAAGTATTCTAGATTTGAAGAGACCTGGTATTTTGGAAACAGGTAGGCAAAGTATCTTCACTGTGGGTGGTATGTTTGTCAGCCCCGTAGCTGTTGTGCATTTAGGATTATGATTTAATGAAGGCTTAAGTATGAGATATGCCCATAGAAAGAATCATATTACTGTTAATGCTGTCATGAATATGCGTGAGTCAGTGTTGATAAAATGTGGCATTGATTATTATTGTAGGCTTTCAAACTGTATTATAATTCCTGCTACCACAACTGAAATCAGTTGGTCTGTGCGTGTGCATGTGCGTGTACGTCTGCTTCAATATAAAAATGCTACAGTACCATTCTTCCGGGAGGAGTCTTTTGACTTAACTCTAGTTATGTGGTCAAACACAGATGTGTCCATTATTTGTGCTTGTCCCTTTATAGCTGCTGCATTTTACACTATGTGTCTATAAGTTTTGTTTTGTAGTCTTAGACTTTTTTGCAGATTTGTCAGAAATAGCAAAATATTGACTTAGACATAGATATTCAGGTTTTCCAGAGAAAAGTGCATCCCCTTTCAGAAAGATCTCACAGAAGTGGGGGGAGTTGCTCTTCATATCCTTTCTTAAGATTTTTGTCTTTCATTTTATATTTATGTTCTTTGGTGCCTTCCTTTTACAAGAGTTTAAAGTGAAGCCAGCTTCTGCACTTAAAAGGACTGGAAGACCAAATCCTTTAGTAGCTTCTAAAGGAGTTTTGCAAGAATAAGGACAATTTTTTTGAGCCTACATAGTTTTGATACAAAACTATTCATCATAATTAAACTTTTCCATAATTTTTAATTTCAGGAGCAGTATAGGATCCCAGAAAATACTATGATACAAACATGTGGGTAACGTCCCAAATCAGAAGCTGTGTATAATGTGTAACATTATCTCGTGGTAGTTCTTCCTGTTTGCTAAGATGGATACGCAGCTACACAGATGTCATTTCAGGCCTAATGTAGTGCATCACCATGGGAGATTTGTGATTTAAGGGCCAGCATTTCAAATAAGCAAGTTGAGTCTCTTCAATGTGTTCCTCATGAAGCAATGGTGCACAGGCACTCAGGTGTGGCCATCTAGGTATCATTCCTCTTTTTGCATACAGGGCTGCAAAGTTGGCACTTTAGTGTTTAGACTGAGCTTTTTATGGGTAGCAGATTGTCTAAGATTAGTCTGTTTACCCTTCCTCAACCAGGAAGGGGATTGGGAAGAGGAGAGGAGACCCGTGGTTGAAATGAAAACAGATTTAATGAAACAGTAAAACTAATATTAATACTAATGCCAATATAAAGTATACAAAGTTTTACTCAGCCCAGTGAAGTTCAGCAGTCACAAAAAAAAAGGGAAAACAGTTCTCAGGAGTTGAATGTTGAGCAAGCTCCTTCAGGAATGGTGACGAGAAGGGGAAGGAACCCCTTCCTCAGCAAACTTCCCCTTTTATAATGAGTGTGACGTTTATGGTATGGAATACATGTCTGAACCAACTTGGGTCAGCTGCCCTGGCTTTTACTCTTCCCAGCTTCAGCGCTTGGCTGACCTGAACCTGCTAATGACCAGCGTACCATGGCTGGCCTATGATTCTACCTCTGGGAAGCCAGGACAATGATTCCCCCCAAAAGTGATTAAGCAGAATTATTTTAATTTCAGAGCTGTGCTTCAGTGGCAAACGTTATTTGCTGAGAGAACATAAAGCTGTTCTTACTTGCCACATAAAGGTTTTGTTTCATCTTGTTAAAGGAAGTTTGATTTTGAACAGTTCAAAAAGAAGCAAGCCGAGTTCAGTTTTTTTTTTTTTTCCCCTTTGCAAATGGAAAATCGGATGTGTGGCCTTACCAGAATGCATTTTGTTTCCCTTCCCACTCCACCTTACTAGGAGCTCTTGTATTTCTGTATAATAGCCAGGGTTTTGTGTGGAGAAGCAGCTGCTTGTAACATCTGTCGGATAATTAGAGCTGAATCAGAATTCACCTGATTAAAGTGTGGGGATGAATTCCAGGTCAAGAAATAAAAGATAGATTGCAATACCATTTTCCATGCTTCGTAATAATCAGTGCTATAGAGAGTAATACAGAGCAAGTGCTTTCTGGGGGAGATAAAGTGGAGGTAGAATGAGGTACAGAAAAGGAAAGAAAAAGAAGAAAAAAAAAGCAGCTCACACTTTTAACTACATAAGTATGGCTCTCACATTCAGCACGAGACGTGGACATTTGTTAACACCATTGTAAAAAGATGCTGCATCATATGCTTCACATTCTAGATCTTCTCCAGCACCTGCTGATGATCAGGCCCTCTGTTATGTGTGAGTATTGGCGATTCAGAAACTCATTATGGCTCTATGTTGCAACATGTCTGTAAAATCATTCCGTGCTTTCATGACATCCATAGTAATGTCAGGGATATATCCAGATACAGGTACATATTCTGTCTTTGTGTGTGTATCTGTGTGTGTGAGTGCATGCACATGTAGCTGCACATGTGGTTCTATATATATATATGTATATATTTTTTAAAAAGGTATGAGAGTGTGTGTGTTTAAATACATCTGTATATGCATGTGGGTTTAAAATTGAAGATTGGAGCATACTTCCTAAGACTGAATGAAAACACCTGTGTTCTAAAACTTCTGCTAATATTTTTAAACTTCATCTATGACAGCCACCCCAGATGTGCTCAGAACATGTGCGTGTGTGAGAGCGTGTGTTTGTGCAGGGTTTACTGCTAGAATTGGCCTGGGTACAATGTACTGATATCTGGATTAATCTCAGTGTCATTTTCTGTGGCACTTACATTTTACTTCCTTTGTGTGTAAAGAGGTACAAATCAGACCTTAAGTGTCAATGACAGTAATTTGTCTTGAACATTTTCCATACTTCGTTATTTGCTTTGCTGGTGTTTCAAGGTTTTGTGTGGTTGTTCAGTCAAGCATGTGATAAATGTTCTTCTGTACTGCATGCGTGTTCTGTTTACAAGGTATTTTCATACGTACACCCTTTGGTGTTTCCATTGTCACTGCTTTCATTGCTAGTGTGTACCTCTAGGGGGAGGAGGGTGGTTGTAGCTGTCAAGAAAGGAACTAGGACACTTTCTCCTTCAAGCTGTACAGCTATGAAAGAGAGAAAATTACTAAACCTTGCATACACTTTCCCTTGAAATTACTGAACTTTAACTTCTCTTGCAGATAAGAGATGCAACACAGTAGTAGAGCAGTCATTTACTTTTTTCCTGTGCTCTGTGTCTTCATCCTATTTCCTGGCACTTGTTTCTGTTACTTTCTTCCCTGTCACCATATCAAGGCTTTTATCAGTCCCTTTTGCAGATGAACCATTCAGGTACCTGGGTGGATTTTTATTTCAGCTTTACAGCACAAGGGTCAACAGAGTTGATCAGAGGAGTCCAACAGCCTTCTTGTTCTGGGCCCCTCATCATTCCAGTCACATACTGAGCTGTTCAGGATGATGCTGGATATCTTCAAACCTCATTGTGACCTCCAAGATTCAAGCTGCAGTAACAATCCAGCAAGTGGTGGATTTGATAACTGTGGGATGTCTGCCCATGAAATACTAAACGGGGAAAAATTTCTTGGCAGCTATAAATCCAGTCTTTAGTACAATCTGACCTTCCTGTGTGCCTCAGAAGGCAGAAGCAGGACAGAGAGCTGCTTGGCAAAGATGTCTTTGAGGTGTCCATGTTTTCTAGAACTCTAATTTACAGCAAAGCTAGGCGTTTTTAATAACTTTTCAATAATAACATGCAAAGGAGAGAAAGGATGAGGACAGTGACACCACGTAACAGCTTAGCTGGTAAGAGCAGCTATGGAAACTTTTGCTAATAACCAAACTTTTGAAATCTTGAGCAAGAAACAAAAGTGAACTCTTACACAGAATATATGTTTTCATATATTTGATGCATGTAATTTCTTTTCTGTGCTGTTTATGCAGAATGGAAGTAAGTATTCTGATTTGTATTTATGAAGTAGCTCAAGCATTATTGAAGCTTAATTGTAGATAAGAATTAATAATTTAAACATATTGAATGTTCCTTTGAGTGCTTAAAATCAGGCAAAAATAGAATTATGGTTAAGAACTAGAAGAGAAATAATGTAATTTTCCAGAGAGCTGAAATGTTACAAGCCCCAGTGATACTATTGAAATTCCATCTGTGGAAGTCAATTAGGTAATTCAGTTGCTCAGTTTTAGGTGCATTTTTACAAATGGTCATGTGAACCTTTTCTTCTCAGTTCCTGTGCTGTACACAGAAAAGGAAACTTACCCAAGAGAGCTTTTGGGAGGCATTTGTTAATAGCATATAAGGCTGTTTGAGCAGTCTTTGAGCTGTACCTTTTGAAGGACCCAGCACAATGTTGGTTAATCATTCCTATGATGCAAAAGAACAGGGTATCCCAGAAGATGGAATGCATATGGTTTGCCTCCCCCTTAGCTGATCTCTAACACTGATGTTACACAGAAGTATGAGGTAAGGGCTGCTACTTCCCTTGGACCTTGGGACCCTGCATAATTGTTTGTGATGTGCTTCCTATACAAAAGATCTGGACAAGAGCTGCAAGATGCTAAAAACTCTACTATCAGTCATCACACTCTATCATCTACATCCACGCTGGATCTGGACATACCTGTTTCCTTTTTAGGATCCTCCCATTCTCCTTTCCATACTTTGAACAATAGCTTCCAGCTGCAGTTTAGCATGAAGGATATTCTAGCTAGCAGAAATGTTGCTTGGAGTTCTCGTTTCTTTACAGCAGCTGTCTTTCAAGGGAAAACGCGTTATTTCCTACTTATTTTTGTAGGGTGGAAGTTTATTAATTTGATTGGGATGAAACTGATGAATGTAACTGGATCAATGATAAATTTTATTTCACTGAATTGCATCTTGCATGTCTTCTAGCCTTTTTAGAGGAAAGGTATTCTTCTGGGCCTAGTGGGTAGTACTTTGGCAGCAGTATTTGCCCTGTGAGAGTTTTGCGACCATGATGCCATTGCTTTGCTATAGTTGAACTCATTTGGAGTTGGAGATGGCAGGGACGAAGTACCGATTATTTTCAAAAACTCTTTTCCCATTTGCTTCTGTCCATTTCATTGCTAGGGCTTCACAGAATAACTGCTGCGTGTCTTGTATGTTTCCCAGTGTTGGAATGTGCTCAGGAAAGACAGATAAGAGCCAAGTATTTATTCCCTAGGGGATGTTAATTTGCCAGCACTTCAAAATGCGACATTTGTGTCAAGCACGTAAGGCTTGTGTGTTTGACAAAAGGGCAAAGCAGAAGAGATTTAAGGAAGAAAAAAAGCTGGTGGTAGTATGGTTGATGTAGAAATTTCCATTAAAAAAACTGGAGAGCTCCTTTTGTTTAGCACCCTTGGCACCTTCTTAATGACTATCTCTTCTGCACTTTTCTAGGTGTGGTAGATATGAGAGGAGGTAGGGAACATGCTTGGATGCAGACAAAGGTAAATAAAGGTGATCCTTATGATAATTTTGGTCAAGTGTTTTGGACAGACAGCATTAGTTATAAAAAAGTTTATTTGCTTTGCCTTCTGCTGCTTGCTGTATCAATAGAAAACCAGTGAGAAGGAGAATCAGTGACGGTCAGTGAGTGACAAACAAAAAAGGACTCCAATTAGGGAATGACAGACAGGAGAGGGCTTCAAGTGAGTGAGAGACTCAGAGCTGAAGGAGTCCCTCCTCAGCAGCTAACACATCCTTGTAAAGTAGTGAAAAAAATTTTTTCCGTATCTGTTCATATTTCTTTTAACTATGCGATGGATGGGAAAATAACCTTTTTTATTTCTTTTATGTTCTTTTTCCATCAGCCTTACTTCTTGAGAGACTTGGTTCTGATAGCTAAGCTGCCTATCAAAGAACTAAAGGTTTTTAAGAAGGCAAAACATCTTTAAAGGAGGGCTCTCTAAGTAGCCCTGTTCAGATCATTATGTCCTTTTGCCTTTAGATGGAATTTTTTAAAGAAATATTCATCATGCCTTAATCTTTCCTCCTTCTCTTTGTTTCCCTCTCCCCAGTCTATTGGGCCGTTTCTGTTTCTGGCATTCAAACACAGTTGAGTTACACCAGAACTTCAGAAGTCTGCATGTCATTTGGCTGATGAAACATGACTGCCTGACTCTCCCAAGCTGGCTGGAAGTGCATGAAGGAGTGGAGGAAGAAGTTGAGCAGGAGGTTGCTCCCTGTGGTGTAGCTGTAACAGATTTGTATGTCCAAACCCTTGCAGTATTTTTCACCAAAAGCATAGAAACCTAAAATAGATGCAGAACCATTCAAGAAAGTACAAAATCTCCTGCAAAACAACTTCCAGAAGCATTTTCAGCCAGCATTTAGGATGGTAATGGTGTTTTACATCTCACAGGTCCTTCAGTTTGTCTTTGCACAAGGAGCCTCTGTTTTGACTGAAGCTGGATGTCTCTATTACACTCTTGTTGCTGTTCAAGCACCGTTTACATAAAATGGAGTGGCCAGCCCTCAGAAAACGATGTGCTGTCCACCTACATAATTTGATCATAAGTGTGTATTCATTGCAAAGCCACAAAGAATTCATATAACTCTTTACTTGCAAAATACTAGAGTTGTGGCTTTGAAGTCAGTGACTGTATGAAGTACTCTGGAGTGGCTTCCTCATAGCCATTCCTCATACCCACCAAAGGTAGGACCAGCAGTCCTCATAGTACTTTAATCATGTCTCATTTTATTGCAGTATTACGTATGTGCCAGCAGAAAATTTAGATGAGTACAGGGCCAGTTTGGGACAACACACAGAAGGAGCTGTGCCACTTGAACTTTTTCCTTCACCTACTGCCAGGTAAGTAAAAGGACTTACTGTTTTCTCCCATAGGGCTCTCAAATGTAACTCTTTCCATACCCTTTGCACAGTTCAGAAAGTTTTATATGTGTGTTTATATATAAGTTACATTTTAGAAGAATAGCTGAGAGATGAATGTTTTTCTTCAGACAAGCAGCCATCACAATAAAAAACTGTTTAGAATATTTTTTTGGCTTTGCCTAGCAAATTTTTCAGACATTTTTATGAGGCTGTTTTGTAATGTTTGATCTACTTAAAAAGGAGATTGAACACTGCCTCATCCTTGTCGCGACCCATGGCGGGCTCTTCACTGGAGCCGGACGAATCACTCATACGCCAATATGGTGTGTAGTGAGACCCGTTTATGGTTTACAATACATCCCAATTTATAGACTCTCGTTCACCCGACTAGCTACATGGTGATTGGATAGTGTCTCTGTTACACAGACAGCACACATCTCTTAAAGCACTATAATCGGATAAAAGGGGTTAGGTCCCACGTGGTTACTGTTTTGGTTAGAGTTAATCAAACAAGGCTAGTAGAGATAGAATTTCCCACATGATAATACTGCAGCTGGGTTTCGGCCGCTAAGTTTCCCAGAGAGAGTAGCATATTTTTCATAGTTCTGATTTCTGCCAGAAAGATACACCAACAATCCTGAACTTCTGTTAAACACCATGCAATATGATTTGTGTATTACCACAAGGACTCAGTGCTTCCAACATGAGAATTTGGCATTATGGTCTTTCCAGAATGTACACTGGGAAGAATGAATTATGCTGTCTTTTTCCTTAAGTTTCAGAAATTCATTGCAGTTACAGGCCAAGCTATTCAAAGTGACTAATATTTTTTTGTTTTCTTTGAATTAATCTCCAAAAGCAGTAACTGGTTTTGAATGCTGCTGTCGTAATTTCTTCAATTTTGGAAACAGTAAATAATTTCATTCAATTCTAGTTCTAAAATGCAGTCTTTTAGTCTGTGTTTGTCAGTTGATAGCAGACAAGTAGACAGGGAATCACCAAACATGGTATGTGTTCTAACAGACATCTGAAAAAGAAGTTCCTTACACAAACCCCGTGTACAAATTCTAATACTGGCAGGATGATCCAATACATGAATTGTTGCAGTGAAATCTAGTGATTTAAAAATTAATTGCATGTTTCTGTTCAATAGCAGAGAACTCCCTGAGCTTCCAGAACGTGAAGAGGGGGAAGGAGAAGAAAGTGAACTTCAAAATGCAGCTTTCAGTAACTGGAACCAACCCAGGAAGTAAGTGCAGGTCTAGTTGCACAGTGTAAAATCTCATCTGAAATTCAAAAATTTTGAAACCTGCCATATATTTTAAGAGGAATGAGAAAGCAAAAGAGTGTTTCACTTATATATATTGTGTGTTGCAGGAGTAATTCATGGTTGATTATTACTGCCATTCGGCTAAACCCCTGCAAGCTAGCAGTTTCTCGAGTGCTTTAGAAATTTGCCTTTATAGGCTGACTCTCTAGGAGAAGGATGAAGAGAAGGATTCAAAGTTTTGATTAGAATCCAAAATAAAATCAACAACAATAGACACAGACCTTCTGAGCAATTCAGTAGATAACTTCAGCTGAAAGACACATCTTTTGAAAGAAGTTACTTCTGAATGTTTTTAACACATTGTGCAGATCCAGGTGTCTTCATTGTCATAATCACAACAGATGTTCATTTGTTTTGGTCCTTGTTTTGTCACAACAGGGTTGAACTCTGGAGAGAGCCTAGCAAGTCACTGGGGATCAGCATTGTTGGAGGACGGGGAATGGGGAGCCGCCTGAGTAATGGAGAAGTGATGAGAGGGATCTTTATCAAGCACATCCTAGAAGACAGCCCAGCTGGCAAAAATGGAACACTGAAAACTGGAGATCGGATTGTGGAGGTACCGGACAAGTGCCTTATGCTTGCAATACCTCAGCATCTGAGGAACTGCTGAGGTGTCCTGGGGAGACAGCTGGTTAATTGCTCCAACTGACACCATTTGAGCCATACAGAGTGTAGTACCATCTGCTGAGGTTTGTTTGCAGACGGCTTTAAGTTGAATATACAGCCTAAAGAATAGGTGATTGACTGTGTGAGCAGGGGTCTACAAAGCCAGCAGTTCTACCTGCCTGTTTTAAAGCCTGCATTTTTAGGATAAAGCTTGAGTTTGGTGGAACTAAAAGGTTTTACCTTTGCACACTGGTTAGCAACAGAAATAGCCAGTGAATAGCAAGTCATGCTAATAAATGCCAAACTTATTTCCCTCTTGAATCTTAATCAGATCACATCATTCCTGTGCATCTTGTGCAGGAACGAATGGAGATAATTTTTTTCCTGCT
>NW_010430924.1:62711-65651 GCF_000710305.1 Buceros rhinoceros silvestris
CTGCTGACATAAAGAAAGCTGAATTTGAAACAGGAATTTAAGAGCATTTTACCCATGCTGAAGGATAGGGTAGCCAGCAGTGTTGCAGGGAGGAATTTATCTAGATTTCTCTTCTGCTTAGCCAATCCTGTGCTCATGCAGCCACTTTTGCTGTCTCACTTAAAGATACTGAAGAATGAACATACTGAAAGGAATTTGTCTTTACTGCGGTGATTATCAATAAAGGAGTCATTACACCATCTCCAGTGTCAGGCCATTAGGATCTGCACTCCTCTCTACCCTGCTGGATGTTGTTAACTCACTGTCCATCAGTAAGAACATAAAAAGCAGGGTGATAGAGGTGGTGATTCCTCCCCCGTATCAGACTGGCCTTGCTTTGCATGGTGAAACTTAAACTGCAGTTTGCTGTTTGCTGCAGATCCATATAAAAGATCTTGAAATAATATCTTTTGATTTTTATGAATGCCGCGATTGACAGTGATGCTTGCAGAAGTTATGAGTGGGTGCATGAAATTAAGTAGCTAATGTTGGTTTAATGTGACTGTTTCTAAATGGATTATTTTAGTTTCTCAAGTTGTGGCATATCTACTCTTTTCTTTCTACTAGCGTATACAGCGTTTCAGACATGGCAAATTGGAAAGACTTAGTGGTGGTGTTCAGTTCTCAAAGGCTTAGAATTTTCTCTCTCATTATTTTTGTTTTCACTTCATTTACATTGGATGGTTAAGTTTAAGGCAGAGTTAGACAATTTAAAGGTTAGCGTTAATCCTCATTGTATAACTTTGTGTGCAAGAATCGTCACTAACAAGTAACCTTTCTGTGTTAGCTTCTAGCTTTTTTTATGGTCATTGTGAGAATGCTTTACTGATGCTAACCTCACTATTACATGGTTCTTACCTGGATCGCAAGACACTGTTTTACACAGCAATACATATGAAGGCATGAAAAAAGGAACCAGAGAAAAATTTGTCCTTAGCCATCATTTGTGAATGCTTTCTTCCAGAAAAGAGAAAGCTTTTCAACTCTGACCTGAAAATTTAACATCTAGGGAAAGCATCTAGTAGCTACAACTAGTTTTATCCTGCTTTTGGGGAGGGGAAGAAAAAAAAAAAGGTACATCGTACTGACATGGAAGTGCTGGGTTAACGGTTGGACTTGATCTTAAAGATTTCTTCCAACCAAAACAATTCTGTGAGTCTATGATTTTATGACATAATACACCATAGTGAAAAACTCTCCAGCACCTAACGAGTTTCACTTTGCAAATCTCATTAAGTTCTAAGAGGTAGGTTATTCTGAGATAGGATTTACAGGAAGTGCTACTTGGGAAATGCCACCGCTCTCTTGTTACCATATCTCTCTTGTTACGTTGTCCATGGGAAAAAACGTTGAGGCTGAATCAAGAATGTAGAACCAAGAATGTTTTTAAAACATGGAGATTATTTATTTTATGTCCTTTCAGTGCTCTTGGAAATCCCAAACCTGTGTGAGAGGGAGCTCAGACCAACTCAGTAGAAATCTTTCCACTAGTAAGAAAGATTTGGGCTTAGGTTTAAGTCAGAGTTCCCTAACCAAAATGCAGAGGTGTCTCATGATTCTTGGAGCTTCTTGCAATGTTAAGATGAGGCCTTCCAATTACAGGTGGATGGAATTGACCTCAGAGATGCCAGCCATGAACAAGCTGTGGAAGCCATACGGAAGGCAGGCAATCCTGTAGTCTTTATGGTACAGAGCATTATAAGCAGACCAAGGGTAAGCATAAAGAAGATGGAAAGAGATGTAATACATAGTAATAGATGAAACAAATGTGGTGGTATTTGGGCATGGGATATTTAATCCTGAAAGTTCCATCTCAGCTATTTTAGGAACAAAGATTTGATTAAAATATTATTTCCATTTAGAATGAAATCGATTTGGATTTGGAATTACCCTCCAGCACGCCGTCCTCAAACTATTTTGAAAAGCCTCAAGAAAGATAATTTGTTGGGGGGCAGAGTAGGAGTCTAACTAAAACCAGCTCTTAGAGATTGACAGCATGTCTGAGAAGCGCATGCAGAAATACAGCACCTGTTAAAAATACCATTGGACATTAATGAAAGGACCTAGAAGTACACGGAAGTTTTCTGTCACTAAGTTTCATGGACATTGCAGACAAAAGCTACTGAGCTTTAATATAAGTTGCTTGCATCACTAGAAACTAAACTTCCTCATTGTAGAGTCTATGTAAGCTAAAGGTTTATTTACTAGCTGTCTCGTAACTCTTGTTCCCCTGTTCCCCAGCCAGAGTCTCTTTATAGCCCTTCTTCAGCTTCTGCTCCCTGTGGGCAGAAAACTACTAACCCGTTTTATCATCAGTCATCTAAGGTAAAGTTGCATGAAAAAGCTCTGTTGAATGTTGGTTATTGATACTCAAGGTACTAAAATAAGGCTTTTGCATTTGCTGTGATGTGAACAGAATTGCCACTGCTGAATGTTTAGGCTGGTTTGGGATGGGAATGATGCCATTACTTTATCACAACCTACTTTTATTTAGAGAATGCTCCTTTGCTATTTTTAATTGTAGTTCCTTGCTATCTCTTTTTTTCCCAATTATTAAGCTTGTTGGTTACTTCTTGACTGTTTATTAACAAACTCTTGTTTCTCTGTAAGCAGAAACATTGCAAATGCTCTCACTGTACACAGGCGTTGCATTGTGACCTTTGTGAATCGCATTATATTTATTGTCTTCATCTTTTAAACTTTGCATCTCTACCTTACAGTCAGATCTTATATAGGAATTTCCAGCCTTCATTCATGTGCAGCCACTCAGATAGCTAGCTGCCTGCACACAGTATATTTGATATGGTACCACTATGTATTTATCAAGGCAGTCAGTTTCAAGTGACATGTTGCTGAGTCAGGTTCTTAAACACACCCCCCCTCTTTTTTTTTTTTTTTTTT
>NW_010430924.1:65751-66555 GCF_000710305.1 Buceros rhinoceros silvestris
TTTTTTTTTCATTCAGGCTGCTGTAGTAGTTAGAGATCCAGAGATCCAGCAGTTACCCCAAATAATGCACGAGCTGTGAAAAACTAGTTGATAATTTTGCTAGCAAGCAGTTACCCATCAAATCTGTGTTTCACACTGCTCTGAGTAAGAATTAATCTATCACTATGGTTATATTCCCAGATAATATGTAGGGTTACAGCATTGTGCTGTATGAAATGCTAGCTAGTTTCTTAGCATCCTGGACACATCAATAAAATGATCAACACAAGTTAGTTAAAAAAGGTAAAAAGCAAAAAGAAGGTAAAATAGATTCTATTGGTTTGTTTTGTTTTGGAAAAAAAAAAGTAAAAAGAAAAGTATCCTTTATTTTAGCATTTACTTATCTTGTTCTAGACTGTGCAAGAAAGCATGCTAAACCTAACTGTTCAGACAAACTCAAATGCTCCATGTTGGGCAGTCCATATTAGTATAGTGTTGTTGGATAGATTACAGTTTGAGCTAGCAGCACTATTTTAGGTGCTCTGCCATCGTGACAGTGTATGAAAGGCAGGACTTTGAATTACTGTGGCTGATACTTTGCTCTTTCTCTAGGATTTCACTGTTTATCTACAAAACATTTGTGACGCTTATTTTAGTTGCTTAAAATTTTATCAAGATACAATTTAAAATTCTATGCAGATGGCAAATGTAATGGTAGACGTGTAATAGGGTCATTACACTGGCAAATTGCTTTTCCCAAACTTCTGTTTATGAAGACAAAATCCAATGTGAATCACATGTGTAAACAGGAAATCTTGTACTGTA
>NW_010430924.1:66663-81576 GCF_000710305.1 Buceros rhinoceros silvestris
TAGGGAAACTGCCTCTTGACTTTGAGTGATGTGTCAGTGAAGAAACCTTGTTCATGCACAGCTCTACATTCTCATTGCTGAAGATACTGTAGAACCAAGACATATGTTGGCTTACCAAATCACATAACCTTTAGTTTTGCAAAATCATATTTGAGAATAAAGCTTTTCTATCTTCAGAAACATTTAAAATACCAAAATGCTTTAAGAAAATTTTGAAACAGCAGCATATACCTGGATTAAATTTCTGTGATATAACTGTACCAGTTGATGCTGCCAGCCTTTTGCGTTACTTTCTACTTACTATGGTTCTTATTTTCCAGCAGTGTTAAACTTGCATCCCTAAGATAGTTAGGCAATTGCCAAATGGATACACCTAGTGCAAAAATTACTTTAAAGTATACATTGAACAGTAATTCCAACATACTATACAAAATCAGAGCTGATCTCTCTATTAAACGGGTTGTGATCTCAAAATAGAGTGCAGAATGGAAACAACATAAAGAATATAAATGGTCAAATTGCATCCTTCAGTTATGTCTAAATGTGAAAACTGATTTTGTGTTAAATAATACTAATGAGGAAATACCTTGTATGGTTTAAGAAGACTGACAATTTAGTTTCATTAAACCATAAATTTAGAGAATTTTAGATGCATGCATGCACGTACAAAGTGATCTGTAAAAGTTATTATTAGATATGAATTCTGTTTAGATATGCCTGGTATTACAAAATCTCCTCTTTTGTGAAATACACAGTGAATGTGTTACCACAAGAGGTAAATCAAATGATGAGAATTATCTGTTGAAATAATTACCTATTATTAGTAAATAATATTGTTACTCTATTAAGATAAAACCAAACCTACTGCATTGTTACCAAGAATTGTGTTTGTTCTAATCCAGAAATCCACAATTAACTAATGTGTAAGAGTATCCCATATGCTGGACAAAACTGTACAAATATCACAGCAGGTAAATTTTCCGTTCATGCTGATGAATTCTGCACTTTTTATGGGCTAGAACAGGTATGAGGATTGATAGTTTTCCTCAGTGGTCTGCTAAACAGCTGATACAAACACGGCAAATACAATTTTGCTTAGCTTCACATTACTGTAGCAAAGTGCAGGAAGCAGATCCTGTTTGGTTAGCACAAACTGCTAAATGTGATTTTGTTTCGTAAGTCACAAAGGGTTCGTTTAAAAATGGTTTTGCTTGGTTTCTATTATTTCTCCTTTTAGAACCCTTCCCTGCCTTTACCCCAGAACAGTCTTCTCTGTAGGCCAGCTGTCTTCAGCAGCACTAACCCGTTTGCTGATTCTTCTCAGTTCAGCGCTAACAAGGTTGGATGATGATAACATTGTCTGCTTTTGAGTCACCTTATATGTGTGCTTCTTTGCCATTAGCATCTCTCTGCATTTAAATTCTTTTATACCAATTTGGGTAAAATACTGTGCTGATGAGAGTGGAAATTCTGTGTAGTGAGTTAGACACAGACACGCATGCATGAGGGAAAGTTTTAAAGAAGTTAAAAAAATGCCAGCTCCATTAGTTGTAACCACCAAATCTGATCTAATCAGAGCTACTAAAAGGGTGGGTTCTCAATTATGAAATCAGTCCCTGATCGGTCCCTCTTAAAATGTCCACCTGAGTGTAACTCTCTCATCAGTGTGAGGTGTTTTGCCGTTATGCACTTCATTTTCTTTTGACGTGGTTAGGAATTTCCAGCTTTGATACCTCTTTTTTTAAGTTTAAAAAAAAACCACAAACATTGGCAGTTTTCATTTTCTGATGTTGAAAATAATTCCTTTCTGCTTCTTGCAAATTCTTTTAATGCACCATGAACAAGATGCTGGCACATTTGGAAATATGAAAAACGTTCAGAAATTTTTTTTTTTTTGTCGTTAGTGCTTACTGCATGTTATTCATATCGGGAAGAGAGCTAACTTCTAACACAATAATAAATAAAGACTTAATTTTTGTGTGCATGCATTTCTGATTTAATAAATAATTTCTAGCTCGTTATACAACTTGGGATTGATTGTGCCCTTTGTTTTCCCATGTTGTCAAATATATCGAATGTACAATGAACATTTATTATAAGATGTGTGGTATAAAATTGCGTGTGTGTTTTTGAAACCTGTCTTTGTGTCTTACAGTTCTGAGGAAAGGGAGTAGGAGTGTAACAGAAATGATGGCTTATATTTTCTATATTTTCAAAAGTATTTCTGAAAAAAACCTGCATATTTTTAGAGAAAACCTAATGTTTTTGCAGCTACTGCATAATTCCTTTTTAAACATTGAGATAAAAAAGGCTTTTTGTCATCTCTGTCCGCTTCTGAACCAAGGTGCACGTACACTAAAAAACGTTGCTAAATTGAGATCCTTAATAACCCCTTGAATACTGTTGTCCATTTATAACTGAGTGAATAAAGTTGCTGCAGTTAGTAAAATGAATCTGTAATCAAAAATGAATTACTCATTAATAATGCTGTGTGTTGCCAAAGGTGCTATAACATGTGGATTGCTGTTTTCTGTTACTGTAGGAGGTACCGAATCCACTTAGGGTTACCTTCCGTTGTTCCCCAACTAACCCTTTTGCTCCCACACCGTTCAAGGTTTGTCTTGATTCCAGTGAGTGGGTCCTACCATATGTGTGCTGTATGTTTGTACATGGCCTGTGATACCTTCTGGAGAACTGCTGCTTCCCCCATGTGTGCCCCCTTTGTTGAAAGTGACTCTTTCAGCTCCAAACTTGCTGGCATTTTAAATATTTGCTTGTCTGTGATCAGAGTGGCAGTGATAGTCAAATGGGTTCATGCACTATCTCATGCTTTGCATTTTAAATGAAATACTGTGCCATGGCACACTGAAAGTATTTCATGAGTTAAAGCATTTTAGGTTTTTGTGTGTTGCCCGATTCAGGGAGAAAAAGTCTTATGTGTGTATACAGCTTATGTGAGGTACAGCTTCTGCTGCTGGTGGTGCATGAGTGTCAGGCTGACCTCTGGAGGAAGAACACAGTCTGCTCCTTCACCCAGATGTCTTATTAACACCCTTTTTACCCTTCTTCTCACAAAGGAGCCTTGCTTTTACTTTTGTTTCAGCTTTTTCTTAAATGTCAAAGATACTCAGATTTAGGTACATCTGCACACAGGTACAGAAGGAAGCATTTTTTTGTCAATCTGATGATGGTGGCTGCAGTTCATAAGTGCAAATCTGCCAGGATGTGGCCATACATCCACATGTTAAAGATCTTCCAGAGGTCCTAGACAGCAATTTTTCGTTCTTTATTTTTGGCCGTGTTGTCTTTAATTTTGCCAAGTTCTTGGGCACTGTTATTTACCAAGAGTACCACTAAAGTTGTATGTTATTTTTCGTTTTAAAACAGACTACTGTAAGCTCTGCTGAGCTGTATTTTCTCATTTTTTGTGTGTTATGTAGCTTTCTAGTTAAAGCTCTAGGAAGCACTCTGAAAAATTAGTGTTTCTAGAACTACTCCTCCCTTCACCCCTCCTTGAGATAGAAGTCTGTCACCAGCTTTTCTCTGTGGTAGATACATGAATTTTTTATTACGAAAAATCACTTTGAATGTCACTAAGTACTGTTTCCGCCCTCCTCTGATTCTGATGGGTTTGCTGGAATTTTGCTACTTCAGTTGAGGTTTATGTCTGCCCTGTAATTATTAGCATGTTTTGGAGTAAATTGTCATAAACTGTAAATAATTCCTATATGAAGTTTAGTGATGCAAGGTATCACCTCAGCAGGATTTGATTTGAAGCACAGATCAATGCGACTGATATAATGATGGAAAAAATCACGTAGCATTTATATGCATTTTTTATAAAAATTCCTGGCTTGGGTGCTGTATTAAAACTTGCCACACTTCTGACATTTAATGACTCCTAGAACAAGTTCCTGAAAGGAAGAAACGTGTTTTTCAAGTGGAAACAGAGTAAGGGAACTGAAATAGGGCTTTTGTGTTTTCTTTAAATCTTGGGAGTAAAGAAAGGGTGAAGGTAACTCATATTCCCTGTGAGGTGGGACTTTCCTTAAATCTCAGTATAACTAGGTTGGTAACTTACTAGTTTTTTCCATACCTTCAATTTAAAGCAGAATGAAGTCTTCCAAGGTGTATGTTGTTATGCGTTTCACTATTGCCTTTGATGAAGAAATTGTCTCAATGTTTTTGGCACCCAGAGACACCATCTGAGATACCGTGTTCAAACTTTTGCGAATGGAGGTAATGAAACCTGAAATGATGAGAAAAAGGGCTATAAGGCTAGGGCAACACCTGAAATTTCTAGTGAGAGAAAATTACTTGGTTTTCATCTGAAGTTTTTGTTGTTTTACATCAACAGCTGATTTGCCAAATAGCAAAGTCTCTTGAACATGCAGAAGCTTCAGACTGATGATGATCAGACAGGAGTTTCTTGCCTACATGTTTACTCTGAGCAAACCAAAATGATATAAATTGCAAACACTTGGCCAAATCCCTGATCAGAGCCCATAGTCCCCAGGTAAACTGATGAGAATGGGAGGCATACTAGGCTGTGGATTTGGCTGTTTAAATTAACCATTGTATTGCAGTAGTCATGTGCTTATAGTTTCTACCTTTTCGGAATATGAGTAGACCACATTCATCAAGACCAAAAGTATTTGTCTCCTTTTGGGATTTAGTCTGCATCCTCCTTTATTTGATCTCCCCTGTGTAGTTTACAGGAAACCAGTAAATAAGACTGAAAAAGTCCAGTTATTGTGGATTTCTTCAGTTATGATCTGTTTCATTTTGGTTTTAAGTTGTCCTCTCAGTTAATGTCAGTAATTTTCTTTTTTTCTGGAGGCACTTTTAAAGGCACCAAGTTCTTTGTTTCCTTTCCCTTTCCTCATATTTGTCTTCCAAAGCATATGATAGGAAGAAGTTCTGTACGGTGGCTTTTAAAAATAAAAGTCTTTTACAAATATGGCATTAAAAGAAAATCACGTGAGTCTTCATAAGAGACTTTTTAAAAAATGTAAAGTGACACATAAAACTTTACTGAATTGGGCTTTTATTGTGATATCTGTTTGCTTCCAAATACATTTTGGAATGATGTTATCTTTTACCTTGCCTGGTGTTTGTTTTTATCTTGTATCTCTTGCAGCCTTTCTGTGCTGTGTAATTAATTTAGAATTCCAGCTGCTTGGTATTTAAACTTCAAAATCATAGTCTTTGCCGTTTCAATGTTTTTCTGTACTAGTTTGCCCTACACAAAGTCTGCATTTCTCTTAGCCACTGCGTTTTTCTTACTCTCCACAGGCATTTGGTCAGGCTGATTTAGAGCCAGAAAAGGCTTCGCTTTGTAATTTGCCTCTGCCCCCTCCTTCAGCATTTTCAGGAATGAGCTGTGATGTTGCACAGTCATCTTCTAGCAGAGTCCCAGAGGATGTGGAGAAGGAGGATGAGTTCGGTTACAGCTGGAGTAAGTTTATCCTTTGGGATAATGTTTGAACTGTTCAGTGTTGAAGTAGTACTGTAACAGAAGGTGGCGGGGGGGATGTCCAGTAGGAATACTTTGTTCTTGTGTGCTCAATGATTTGAGTGTTAAGTATTGCTGTCAGCTTTCAGTTGTGCTTGGTCAGATGCACATGGTGAAATATTAAACTATTTTGTTCTTTTTCATTGCACTCCAATCTCTGTTTTCCTCGTGGTCCAAATTCACTGTTTCACATGTAGGACTACTTGAAGAATTTCAGTGTGTTCTAGTTAACTGATGGCAGTGATTGATGTGATAGCTTCTGTTGCATGAAGATGTTACTGGAGGGAAGATTATTGCTCTTATGTGAGAAATGTCTTTTTGTAAGAGAAGTTTTAATGTTTCCCAAGTTAGAAGGAAAACAATGAACTAGAAATTATGTTATAAATCACCTAAGGCTTAGTTTAAACAAAAATGTGGTGTAGACTTGAAATTTTATCCAGTTTGGGATTCTTCTGTCAGATACTGCCCACTGGACATTGATTTTGACTCCCTAAGCAACTTGTGAAACTTTCTAGTGTAAATCCAACCTCTGCTGCCTACACTTTTACATTTAGAAAAGATTGTGCAGCGCTATGGAAATCTACCAGGGGAGCTACATATGATTGAGCTGGAAAAAGGAAGGACGGGTCTGGGACTTAGTCTGGCTGGTAACAAAGACCGATCCAGGATGAGTGTCTTTATAGTGGGAATTGATCCAAATGGAGCAGCTGGCAAAGATGGCAGGTTACAGATTGCAGATGAATTACTAGAGGTGAGTTTTTGTAATTTATACTGAACATGCTGACTTAAAAATGCACTAAAATACTAGATTCTTGCTGCAATATAGATGTTCTTCAGTGGACTTTGAAATCCTGAAGTTATCCAAGTTGGCATCACTGTCAACTGTCAGATTTTCATTCTGGTGTGTTCCAAATAGTTGAAGGTGGGTTTTTATTCTTCCTATTTATAGTAGTACTAAGTAAAGGTGTGTGTATTTGAAATCAATAAAAATGGGGGATGACAGCAGTTTCTGTGATACGGAGATGTACGGAAGACTATGCATTGCAGACCATGAGAAATACGGAAGTCCTTTAGTCTATCCTCCTGTGAAGTGCTCCATACTTTGTAATTACTCCTCTGCCTACTGACAGTGTGGTCATATGAGAATATTTTTATGTTGTGTTAACATATAAAAAGGAAATTAAATTGGCGGAACAGGAACAGATCCATTTATATTATGGACTTTCATCTCATGACACATTCGGACTGTTTTCTAGTGGCTTTGTGGAGACACTCAACCACTGAATGTGCAGCTAACATTCCCAATGTATATGAACATAAGGTATATTTTTATATTACAATGGTTCAGGTGATGATTCTTGCAGATGTATTCTCTGCTATAGCTTCTCCCATTCTTTCTGGTAACAGTAGGTAACATTACCCTCACAGAAATACTTTCCATAGCTCCAAAACTGTATGTGGAAGTGTTTGAGGATCCACTGAGAAGATGGTACAGGGAGGGAAATGGTGAGACTGAAAAAATCTTGAGGGACACAGGGAATAAATGAGTAGACTAACGGTTGCAGACGAGGAGAGAAACTAAGCGATCTGTGACCATGTGGACCTAGTCTCATGGAGGCATCTATTAATTGCAAAGCCCAATGTTACCTGGTACATGGTTCTCTTAAATCAGTTAAAACTTCTGTTTTTAAAACCTTGATGTTGCAGATGCAAACGTCGTTTTCCAGTCATTTCCACTGTATTAGAGTGGACTTCTGCACTGTAGTTTTCAGTTTCTGAGAACAAATGAAACTAATAAAATGTGAGTGAATAATGGCTTTATTCTGAATAGTCACACTGATATCACAATTGTATCTGAGTCCTAGGAGTTTCAAAGGGTTTCACTGAGTCTACTCTGCCGAATGAAGACAATGACTGTCAAGTCAAATCTTGAGATGTAAATGCACCATTGTTCAGACTCCTGTGTATATAGTGCCTGTCTCAGAGCTGAGATTTAAGAAATAATAGCAATCTTAGTGCTGGATATAAACAATCCATGTATTTGTTATGGTTAGAATGTCCCATGGCCCTGCTTTATCATCACATTAGTCATGAGGCAATGTCAATGGCAAGTGGAAATAAATGGTGTGCCAAGTTAACTCAGTATAACTCAGAGATGACATTTGTAGCACTGTGACAGCGGTAGTCTCACATCAGACTATAAGAAATATTTTACTGGAAGAAGGAAGTGAAAGCAGGACACAAGATACTCTGTTATTTTAATACAATTGCTGCTTTAGCTGTTGATGTGGGATAATGGAATTTTTTTAAGGCTTAAAAATTAGTTGTAAGTATAAAGGAATTAAAATATTTTGAGAAATAATTGCTATCTTCCTTGATATAGATAAATGGGCATATACTCTATGGAAGAACTCATCAGAATGCTTCTTCAATAATCAAATGTGCACCATCTAAAGTAAAAATAATCTTTATCAGGTAAGTTCTTGTTAAAGATTTGTTTAAGAAGGTTTATTTTTAATATGCTCAAGTTTTGCACTGATAGCTTCTGTTTCATTTTTGATTTTGGTAAGGTAGATGTGCTTCTGAACCCAATTCTTATTAAGTATGTCTTGAGCTTTCTGTTTTGGTATTTGCATTGCGAGTGCCAGAGAAAGAAAGCACTGGATGTAAACTTTTTCTAGGAGATAGGGTGCTGTATAACTGCATTCTTACTGCATTCTTTAACTGAATCTGTTGTAGAAATAAAGATGCACTAAATCAGATGGCTGTTTGTCCTGCAAAATCAGTAGAGGCATCACAGTGTGCTTCAGGGACACTTCAACATCAAGAGGTAAAGTAAATTTGTGTTTTTCTCATTTGACTGATACACTAACATTGCTCTGGATAGAGGGGTTGCCCTGTCTGCTTGGCAAATACTACAAAAGAAAAAGAAATCCAAGGGAAAAACAAATGAGATGTTAGTAAAGCTGCTAAATTTAGTACAGCTGCGCTCAATTCTGTTTTATTGTATGTTCATCTAAGTTGTTAAGTAAATCTTGCATTCCTGTGCATAGGCTTATAGCAGTTTAAATAAATTCAGAAAATTATCAGGCCCGTTTTAAATGACTGTGCACTCCTTTAGTTTCATGCAAAATGTTGAGTATAGTTATGTTTTCATTTTCTGTTAGATTGATATCAGTGCTGCAAATTCCAGTGCTTGTTCTGACTTCAGTTCATGTAAAAACATTCAGTATGTGGAACTCCCTAAGGTATGTGCTGAAAATTAAATTTACATCAGCCACATCTGTATTTACTAGCTCGCTTTTTTGTAATGGAGTCCCTGTTATGGAAAACAAACGTCTCTTACTTACTGGAAGTCAGAATAGAGATTTCTAGAGGTCTTTTCTTCCTATTTGTGAATGGGCCTCAAAGTTTTCCTGATGTAATGGCTGAGTTGGGCAGCCTCATGAATCTCTTCACATAAATTTGCCAATTGTTCTGTGTGTCTGCAAGAAGTCACCTCTTGTCCTATTCACAGAACTTTTGGTAACCAGCTGCTGGTGGTGCCTCAGGTAAAATCATTGCCTTAGTTGTTCAAGGTAAATGAATTAGCAGATTATAAGCTCCAAATGTCGCCAGACAGCATACATATTTAGTGAAAGTTGTGCAGCTGGGAGAAAATGGCCAGGTGTCTGTAACTATGAAGCTTCCAAATGAGGGTGGAAATGTAGCCGCTCCTGCTTATTGACATGGAGAAGACAGTTGCATTCAGTGGACATAAGGATAGAGATTTGCAGACTGTAAGTTCATCTCCTTTGAAGGCACATAGGCTTCCATTATTAACCAGGAGAATATTTTACAGATAATGCTATCCAGTTGATTTAATTCTAGGTGAAATCATTAGAGAAATTTCTCTTTACTATAAACATTCACTGATTTCATTTTGCCATTCTCTGTATTTTCCACTCCTGTGTGTATTTTTTCTGTGGTTTCAAATAATGAATTTAAGCTATAGCATGAAGTTTTGTTTACCTTAGTTTGTAGATTCAAAACATTATTTGTTTCTTACTCCTACTTACAAATTTAACAACTGAATCACAATTTACTTTTTAAGTTTCAAAGGAATGGATTTGAATTTAGAAGTGTTTCAGGTTTATCTTGGTAGCAAATAATTAGTTTAAAACAAAAACATTGATGGATTGTGAAAACCGAAACTTTTGTTACATCTACTGGCTTCATTAGTCTTTAGTGAATGTATTCTAAGAATTTGAAAAACACATTACGTAACCGTTTGCTTTTTTCTGTTTGCCCCAGGATCAAGGAGGCTTTGGAATTGCCATTAGTGAAGAAGAAACAACTAATGGAGTAGTTATTAAGAACTTAACAGATCATGGTGCAGCAGCAAAGGTGTGAGAACATTTAAAATCCAAATAGGGAATGAAAAATGTTTTTTGGAGTAGCAGCCAGAGCTGACTTTTTTCTTCTATTTTTGTTTCTAGGATGGACGAATCAAAGTTGGAGATCAGATCCTGGCAGTGGATGATGAAGTTGTTGTAGGATATCCAGTAGAAAAGGTGCTTTTGAAATGTCAAGGATGTTGCAGAAATCACACCGCTTATTGTAGGAGGTGATTGTGTCTTAAACAAGTGAGGTTTTTGACTATACTCTTGACTTCATTTTCAAAGCTGGCTAAAGAATAAAAGATCTGCAGTTATTGTCTGGATAGGGAAACTATTGCGGAACAAGATAAACCCTGAATTTAAAATTCAGCTTCTGTTTACATTAATGCACTACATGAATCCCTGTGCTACAAACGTAATTCCTGCCGCCCCTTGGTTCAGATCTGATGACCAAGAGGCACTTAGTTGTGGGACAAAAAGTCCCACAAAAAGTCATGAACTGTAGCTCAATAATGACTCTTCATAGCTACTCCACTTTAATAGTATTAGAACCAGTAGAATTGATATGTATAAATTTACATGGGTGAGTTGCATCAGTGATAAATCAGATGATGAACTAGACTTATACGTGGGGAGTGTCTGTAATGACAGCCTGATTATATTCCAGCCCTAGTATTTCAAAGCTTTGGAGAAAACTTGACTCCATTCCTAAATAATAAGATTTATTTTTAAATTCTAGCACTGCAAACTCAGTTTGGGTTCTGTAACGAATCAAGGAGGACATTTTTCTAGCACCTGCCTTGCTACCAAGAAAAATGATTCTTAAGGCATGAGAAGATTACTTTCTGTTTGTAAAAGGGCAATTAGGAGATCATCCATCTTACTCTTTGACATGCTGCTATTTCTGAAGCAGTAAATGGGTAAAAGATAGTTAAGTAGGGAAGCAGGGAAGTAGGCAGGCTTTGGAAGAAGGTACAGAGATTGAGTAAGTAATTTCTGAAAATATTTCTAATTCTACTGAAATGTTAAGTCTTGGGAGGATTTGGAGTCTTTTCTATGAGATGGCAATTAATTTTGAAGGTTTTTGATTATCCCTTTTAAACTAGATTTTGCATTACATCCTAATAGCCTTCTCTCCCTACCATAGTTCAGATAATGTTTTCAGATTTTCCTTCCAGCCATGCATCTGATTACGGAACTAGGATGGAAGTAGCACTTTTATTTAAATCGAGAGATGTTGTGGTGTTGACTTCTGTGGTATCAGAGTTGGGCTCTGCCCAAGCATTAAATTTGTTTTTTCTAGTAATTGCTATTAATACAGTGTTTTGTCCAGAGAAGCTGTCAAAAGACTGCTACATTCTCATCTGGTATAGTTTGGCAAAATGTCATGGAAGCTACAACTAACGTTAGCCAGGTCTGACCCACGGTTAGCTTTATTGCTCTTTGCTATAAAAAACATCAATATTTGTCCTTCTTCATTTCCAAGAAAACCTTCAGGATTGTGACTTGTAGCTCATTTGGTAGAACAGTTCTTCGGCTTTGTTTTTGTTTCACAACTGAACCATCCACTTACACACTTCACCAGCTTTTCTCTTTATCATTCAGTTTATTAGTCTCCTGAAGACATCCAAAACTGTCGTGAGGCTTACCGTCAGTTCAGCAGAGGCGGATAACATGACTGCAGCACTGGGTCCTTCCAGCACTGGCCCATCAGAGAGGAGGAATATACAGCTGCCAGCAACTGTCCCCTCTTCCAGCTCACCTGAACCAGAAGCAGTCAAAAGTAAGGTTCTCCTTCTGTGTCGATCTTCACTGGGGTTGTGAGGTAAAAATGAAGACCCACCTTGTAAACAAATTTTCTGTATGAGCTCAGCTGTCTTCTGAGTTGTATTTTCTAGTAGTTTCAGATTTCAGATCAATCTAAATAAAGCCGTAAGGCTTGACACTGAAGACCTATCTCCTGCCTTCCCACTGGCCTGTTGCAGAGGAGAGAGGGATTTCCACTTCCATGTCAAAGGCTGTTCAGCCGGTACCCCTGTCATCATTGTCTAGAACTAAGTGGAAGGCATTTCTTTAAATGAGGAAGAAAAGGTGTGTCATGTTTCCTAGAACAGGGGCATGGTTGAGACTGTCTTGCCTTTTATGACTAACCACATTTGACTCTCCGCCTTAAGAGTGGAGAGTTGAGATGCGACTGATGAAGGTTAAGCAACACAGTACTCAGAAGCTAATAATAACTTGATGTGCCTATCAGAGTTAATTTATGTACGTCACTGAAGGCATTACTGAGTCACATTTCTGTTGCTTATTACTAGCAGTAGTGTTGATACACAGTAATACTAATGTAAAGAAAATTTAAGTAAGATATGAGAGACCTAGTAGGTAATAATTCTATTGTCTTCCCTTCTGCATTTAGTTCTGGAGTAAAATCTCTTGCTTTGTCCAAGTCTCTCCCTTCCACCATCACCCTGCCACAGCAAGTCTTAGGGATGAGGTGGGACCAGATGGAGGTTTCAGCAGTGCTCCCTCCTGGCAATTTGTGATTGCAGCTTGGCTTCACTATCATTTACACACATCCACAACCCAGTCATTGGAAGATCTCCCTCCTCTTGTTTCTGCACTGGATTTTGTAATCTATTCCCCTGTTTTCTTTTACCGTGCTCACCTTCTAGCTTCCCTTGCACCTTGTTTGCTCTGCACAGACTCATTCCAAATAAGCAACCCATTCCTAAACTACTTTTTCCCTGTTGGTATGATTTCTAGTCCATATCTACCCAATTTTGGTGTTTCCAGCAGCGCTGTGTAGGCAATTTTTGGCCCAGTAGTGATGCAGCTACCTAGATGAGGTCAACCTTGCATACTAAGACTCCCAATTCTTCAGTTCATGTATTTCATGTACATTTTATGCCTTCTGGACATTTTCCCACTTAGTCGGAACTAAGCTTGAGTAGTTGCTCATAATAGACATGAAGAACTTGCATAACAGAGCAGTAGAGTAATGTGTTCTCTACTCTCACCAAAACTTTACTCTTAAAAGGTCTTAATTGCCCTTCTGGTTCCCTTCAGAGGCCAAGACTTCAAATTTTGAGGTTTACTGTTCCTGCAGGACCTATTGCTTATATTATACCTGAGTATTTATGTAACGTATATCTGTATTGCTGAATGGACAAGGCCTTTGTTAGTTTCAGTGGAGCTTCTTTCAATCGGTGCTCTTTTAAAGTACCTCAAAAGGATTGTACCTTTTGGAAAAAAGATAGTTTTGTTGTTTCTTTAAAGGACAGAGGACATCAGTGACAGGCAATCTGGACATACCAGATTCAATTGCTTATTCTTTCCTTTAGATCCTATACAGGATCTCCTCCTAGTATTTTTAGCTTTTTTTTTTTCTGTGAAGGATACAGAACTGACTAAAATACTGAAGCAAAGATTCATTTGTGACATACCAGAGATACTGAATTTACAGATAAATTGCTACTTAAGGATATATATATTTGCACTATGGGAGTATCTATTTACACCATGAAACTTACTGCTTCAAAAAGCTGGCCAGTTGAAAGTTGGACTGGTATAAAAAAGATCATTTTGAAGGCCACTAAATATAGTGATGTGTGCAAAACGTTTGACGTGAGCATGGATTGGTGGACTTGTGAAATGTTTGATTCATATATAACATTCTTTCTCATGGTACAGTTATGAGTCTGAGATGGAATATTTAGTTAGATGGACCTTGACTTGACCCACTGCAAAAGTGTAGAGCTTGCGTCCTTGAGTCCATGTATTAATACATCTATGTACTAAATTTGTCTCTAATCTACCTTGTATAGTTGCTGCTATAGATGTTTAAATTAAATTCTATCCTAAATAGAATTTGTTGTGTGCAGTAGCTTCTTTGGCTATCCAGACTGTATATTTAATGGTATAAAAATGGGGCAACTGTACAAGGTAGATTAGAGACAAATTTAGTACATAGATGTATTAATACATCTATGTACTAAATTTGTCTCTAATCTACCTTGTATAGTTGCTGCTATAGATGTTTAAATTAAATTCTATCCTAAATAGAATTTGTTGTGTGCAGTAGCTTCTTTGGCTATCCAGACTGTATATTTAATGGTATAAAAATGGGGCAACTGTGATTAAAACTACTGGAGTGTTGTCTGAGGGAAAAGGGAGAGTTGGCAGCATCGTTTTCTGTAGGGCAGCTGTTCAGCTATTGCTGTAGAGCTATCAGTGGACTCTCAAAATGCTGTTTTAAGGTCATTTTTTGGGTATCAAGCCCTCTTTCTGTAACCAGGATGTTTAATTGTTGTTTTAGACACAAGCAGATCTTCAACTCCAGCCACATTAGCCTCTGACCCAGCTACTTGTCCCATCATTCCTGGATGTGAAACAACTATTGATATCTCGAAAGGGCGGACTGGTCTTGGACTGAGCATTGTTGGAGGAGCAGACACTTTGCTGGTTGGTTGGAAAAATATGTGTGTCACTAAAGTGCGATAAAAATAATGAAATTAAAATGTCTGATAGAAATGATTTTTTTTCTTCATGTGTTTCTGTAGTGTTTATAGAAAGATACCAAAAGTACCGGTTCAAAGAAGGGAAAAGAAAAGGAAAAAAGAAGAAAAAAGCACTTTTCTAATTGAAAGTTTAAATAAAGTTCTTAAAATATTTCTGTAATTTGTTCATCATATGTCTGACTGTTCTGTTTGTTACTGATGAATTATAGTAGTATTTATCAGTTGCTCTTTGTTCGAAGCAGGGGCATGGTCTTTCAACATGCAATTTATTTTTGTTTTATTTATCCACAGGGAGCAATCATTATCCATGAAGTATATGAAGAAGGAGCAGCATCTAAAGATGGGAGACTGTGGGCTGGAGATCAGATATTAGAGGTGTAGTGGTTTCTTTGGTCACTTTTACTGTCATTTGCTAGCTAGGCATCTTCTATTTGCCTGTTGTTAAGTCCTGTGCATTTTATCGGTATACTTTCACTGCAGGTGAATGGAATTGACCTCAGGA
>NW_010430924.1:81725-97425 GCF_000710305.1 Buceros rhinoceros silvestris
ACAGACTCCCCAGAAAGTTCGTCTGACTGTGTACAGAGACGAGGCCCAGTACAAGGAGGAAGACATGTATGATGTACTCAATATAGAGCTCCAAAAGAAGCCTGGCAAAGGCCTTGGGCTGAGTATTGTTGGGAAAAGGTACAAATATACCTGGACAGTCAATGTGTGGGACTTGCTGGGCTGGTTGGACTTGCTGGACTTGCTGGTTTCTGTTGGGGTCTGGTGCTCAGATCATGTAGGCTTGAAGTCCATGCATATCATTTTTATGCCTAAATGGCCATTTATGGCCATTCCTACAGGAATTACTCAACAAAAAAAAAATGTGACAATGTTTGTTGTATTCCCAAGAGCAAGCCATAAAAATGGTCCTTAAACAATACTGCGATGCAAAAACCATGTCTGTTTTTGCAGAAATGATACGGGGGTGTTTGTGTCAGACATCGTCAAAGGAGGAATAGCAGATACAGATGGGAGATTGATGCAAGGAGACCAAATACTGACAGTGAATGGAGAAGATGTTCGAAATGCTAACCAGGAATCTGTTGCAGCTTTGCTAAAGGTATTGGGAAAAGATAAGTGAATAACAGTGAAGAACTGAGATCCAGAATTTTTGAAAGCTTCAGCTTTATTCAGACTGGGTTCAGACTGTTATTGGATTCGGCGAGAATGATCTGTGGATCCAAATTTAAGCTTCCTGAAGTCTAGAGCATTCAGATTTTGAAATGAATGAAAATGAAATTAAATGAAAAAGGGAGTAGTGGTGGTGCAGAGGGCCATGTTTATAGGGCAGTAGAAGACCATTGCCTAGAACTGCCTAAAACTTAACACTGTATTTTCTCCAACAAACTGATAACTATCTCAAATTTTTAGAAAGATTTACAGAACTGACTTTAAATGATAGAGAATTCATCAAAGAGGTTTTGCCAAAAAGTGTTAGCTCTCATAGTTGATACTGTTAATATTTTTTCTGGGTATATCTAGTGTCACCTTAAATCCATTAAATACTACAATGCAATTCCAGTGAACAAGGGATCTAGTATAAGAAATTGCTTTCTCACAAAGATAACTGAAGAAAACTCCTAACCGCAGCTCTTGGAACCAGAATTTCTGTTCTCAATAAATTTTGTGCTTCTGATATCCTCCTCCTATTTCCAAATCAGGATGAAGTCAGATACACAAAATTTCCCATGGTTTGGCTGGAAGTCCAAGCTGGTTAGCCAGTTTGTCTGTTTTCCGTCCTGGGTCTTGAGACCTTCCTGCTAAATAATTAACAACCTCTACTCATAGCTGACTCTTGGATAGACACATGATCATTCTTCTTCACACTCACTTTGAAAGGTATATCCTTCCAGGTCTTGAAGGGTTCCTTGAGGTTTGTTTGGGTTTTTTGGTTTGGTTATTTTTTGGGGGGAGGGGGTTGGAGGGACAGGGGGAAAGTTAGAAAGGGGGAGTAAGAACACTTTTTCTGCAATTTCAGCATGGGCCTGTAAATGCGAATGCTAGAACTGAGTCTGGGTTCTGAAAAGTTATTTCATTAATATACTCTTCTGGGTTAATAGTACTTTTCCATTTTTACCAGATATTTTGTTTTATCGAAGGACAGTGCATTTCTTCTTCATATGCTGGACTTTTACATCTTCTCTAAATTAAAATGCCTTTTTACATGAAAAGTTTCTTTCATTTTGGCAAGCATTTTTGAGTTATCTAATTGAAGATTCTTAGTTCGCACTTACCATTTGTATATTGGTGTTACTTCATCCCACTCGCTTGTAATTAGATGTCCTGGCCCTGAGAAGTGAGGCTTTAACATTATTGTTAATGATTCTGTTTTGTTCATGCCTTGTGAATGAAGTGAAGCATGATCCCTCAGATGTGGGCTGTCATTGTTTTTAGTTCAGTTGTGTGTTCTGGTTTCATTCATGAGAGTAAGATCTAGGAGAGAATTGCCTTCAACTGCCTGAAATGTATTTTCCTTGGAATTGTTTTTAATCTTTGGAAAATTTCCAAGTATTTTAAGTAGAATAAGAATGTGTCATCAGTCTGAGAATTCTACCTGTTCTTGCACTGTTTAAAAGCTCATTTTTTTCCCCTCATTTCACTTACAGATTTATCAAATGGGATATTTCAGGAAGAGAGAGAAAACTGTAATAAAAGTAAATGTGAATTGATTTATTCAAAAGTTCAGTTGGAAACTATTACCTCCCACTTTCACACATTATAACTTATAAATCTCATTTGTGAGTTTGCATTTTATGTGAGCATCAAATTTATGTGAGCATCTGGTAATTTTAGATTCATAGATTACTTCTTTAGATACATAGATTAATTCTTCAATTTTCCATTTTGGATAAGAGTTGTTGGTATGATTTAACACAAGTCAATTCTTGCAAGCGGGACAGAATGGTTTTGTCTAAGCTTTGATCAAGTCTTTTCCAAGACACAGAGAATTCAATATTATTTAAAAAATGGAAAGTAATTTATTACTAAATCTCTTAATGTCACCCCTAAAAGAATAGCCACAGGATATGAGGTACAGAATATTTTTATGGATATGTCCTCTTGCTAGTTTTGATATATTAGTCTATTTCTTACTGCGAATTTCCTGACAAATACATGAATCTCACTTAGAGTAATATAGCTAAAGCATGGTAAATAAAAATAAAACATGTAATACTAGCGTTTTGGATACAGGAGTTCATACTAATAACTTCCCAGTGGAAGAAAGAAGGAAAAGCAAGATAATGACAAAAATTTCAAATTTCTGTATTTGAATATGTTGCAGATATGGGGTCTTCTTTTGCACTACTTGTATTATTTCAAAAGTCCTGTTTTCTAGATGTTGTTTGTGTCTGTTTCCAAAAACAGCCTAATGTCTTGGTTCCTAAATGTTTGATTGGAGGGTGAATTTTCTTCTGAGACATGCATTTTATGTAGACGTGAAAATACTTAATAGTATAATTAAAAGCTTAAACAGTAGTGGAAGGATTTTCCAATGTGCAAACAGTCAATTCCTCCCAGTTTCAGATGCAGAAAGGTCACTTAAACTACAGATAGATGTATGGAAGATTTCCTCTCCGAAATTTCTCTAGTTGTGTTGGTGTGGGTCCAGAGGAACAGACAACTTCGAGAGGAGGAAAGAGATTACTACCTACCAGTTTAAATACTATGTTCTCAGTCATCAACAGAAATAATAATAAATACCTGGAGGTGTTAGATTGTTTTCAGTGCTTATTGTGAAAATAGTCAATTTCACTATTCTTTGAAAAATGCCATCTTGAAAATACATGTTGACATGGCAGTTGAGAAGTAAAAACTACTCCCTTTTAATTGGAAGGTAACAGAATTAGTCTTACTGTGTAATTTTCACATGTATATTGCAATATTGGTTAATCCAAAAAGTACCCTGCTCAGTATTGAATATCATTGTATACTTTGTATAGCTCTGATCCTGCCATGAGCTCTGTCTGCACGGTGCTCATCACACGGTTGTTAGCCCATTGTTTTCTCCTCTGTCCATTTTTTTTCTTCCACTGTCTAAGAAGTGACAACCATTATTATAGGCTTTAATGTTGTAGACAGAACAGATGTGTTAATAAGTGACTGGTTCTTTAGTGTTCATTAGGTACAGTAAGACTAGAGGTTGGAAGAATAAAAGCTGGTCCATTCCACTCTGAGAGGAGAACATCCCAGAGCAGCCAGGTGTGTAACTGTAAAAGTGTTCTGTTTGGAAGAAATAATGGTTAAATAATGAAAACAAATAAAAAGAGTTTGGTTTATGATGACAGCGATTTTCCACATACTTGATTCAAGATGAAGAAAAGTAGGTTTTTATCTGCTTCGCAGCTTTTTGATAACCATTTTATATATTCACTTTTATCTGTTAAAGACATGGTGCAGCCAAAAATGTAATCCAGAAATGGCTTTACTGTGTTGCCTAGTCTGATTTTTATGGCTTCATCCTGGGAAGGGGAGTGAGCTCTGATTCTTGTTGATACCAGAAGTTGGGGTGGACTTTTAACCTCCTTGTTACTTTGGGAGTGCTTGGCATGCAGTGGAGCGTTTAAGAAAATTTAGTGAATTTCTTCACTCCTTGCATATTCTTACCATAGTCTTGGTCGTCAGAAGCAAGAAACCTGCACCCTTTCCATCAGACTTCTCTCAACTTTATTTAATTGTTGGTCTAACGGTGGAGCATTACAAGTTTGCATCAGTTTCTGCATTTGAATGCATCCTTCATGTGGTAGCAGCTCATATGACTCTCTCCAGTAGAAGCTATATTTCTATATTTCTAAATTTCATATCCTCAATTTACCTTAGAACTTTCTCTGTTTATAAACTGGGTATGCAGATAATCAAGTAAAGAAGGTAAATAAAAGAAATCATAATTAAATTGTTTCAAGCGAGCAGGTTAAGACTGGATAAAACTGAAATGTTAGGCTCCCTTCAAAATCGGTAATGCCAAGATGAAACAAGATGAAAATATGCAGGCTCTGGGTGGTCTTAATCTGAGTGGTTAAGACAGGTGAAACTCACAACGTTGAATGTTCTGAAGAGCCTGTCAATAGTCAGCGAACTAATCTCACTGGGACCCCTGTTTTTCCTTTACATTGCCTGTGGGTATAGTGAAAATCTTTCTGTAAATTGTGCAAGTGAACCTGAATGGAGAGCCTAGTCTTGGTTTTAGCTGATGCAGTGGGTGAACATGAGGATGTATAAAGACCTGTCATTTGTATTCTGTCCATACCTATATAATCATGGCTAACTTTGCACCATGAGCCCTCTATGAGGTGATAGAAAGTGCGAACACAAGGACACGGTCTGGCCCTCAAAAACAGCACTTTGGAGTGTTGCATGGGGTTGTACACATGCAGTCTCTGTTCATCTGAAAATGTTTTGAACAAAGAGCAGTCAAGTGACCAAGAATTATGTGCAAGTTCACTGTGTCAGCTTTAACTGGGTGCAGAAAAAGTAAAATATAGCAAAATCCTCTGAATGCAGTGGGTTACAGTCTTACTTTTATCAGTTGGGAGTCTGAAGCTTTTCTCTAATCCCAGTCTAACACTGTATTTAGGTCAGTGAAGGAAGTGCTGTCCTTTCATCGTTCAGTTTCCCGGTTTCTGGGTCCAGTGCACCTGAAGTTTTTGAAAGTGGTGTAAAGAAGAATACCAGTAAGGTTTCTTTGGTGCTTTTAGTATTTTGTCCCTGTGAACTGGTAGCTGAGATCTTTGACTTTCTCTAAATTGTTGTTATTATGTACTATAGGTCTGAAAGTTTCTTAGTCACTAAAACGCTGCAGGGATGGTTATTGTACATCATATATATCTTTGAATAGCTTTTTATAAAGGAAACTAGCAACTTGTTATACCAGCAGTTTTGATATTGAGAATCTAAGGTGAGACACAGTTTTCTGCTTAATCTAAGTATGTCTTCAGTCAAGCCGTCTCCTTCATACAAATCCAGACACTGTATAGTTAAATTAGAATACATGTAGTATAAGTTAGAATAGTCAAGTAGCTGGCTCATACTCAAATTTAGAAAAAAGTTCTAAACCGAAGTTTAGACTGAAGTTCTGACTGAGGCGTTACTAGCAAATAATAGGGTTTTTCTATTCTATTCTATCTGAGCTTGCTTAGCAGCCTTATTCTGAAAGTTGTTTAAATGGAGAGAATGAATGACCTTTTCTCCTGTTCTAGAAGTATTTCAATCCTGTTAATTTAAAGACAGCCACTTTTAAAATCTGCTTAAAAAGTGTGTCTGTAATCGACTGGCAGAAAGTTACAATCATCACAGTGGTTTGGATAAATTTAATGGAAAAGTTTCCTAAAAATGCAAGTTTAACTTGTCTTTTTCAAATTCATTTGACAGCAGCTTCTGAAATACAGGGACTAAGAACAGTTGAAGTAAAAAAGGTATGTTACAGCATGAAGTGGCATGTATCAGGAACAGACTTTGTGGATGTTGTCAATAAATGTGTTGACAGGAAGGAAGCAGTCTGACCCTGTTAATTGTTTTGAGAGGGGAATTGATGTGGTGATAGCTAATTAATTTGCCTGTCTTTTCAGGTCAAGATTGTATGATCTCCACTGCCTATATTTTTATGTAAAATCGGTGTGATTTACACTATCACTTTTTGTGACCCATTTTGAAAGCAAAAGGAGGAAGGATTAGTAGGAGATAATGGGACCTAGTTTTACTGTTATCGGATTTGAGTTAAATCCAGACAGTTTTAGTGAAGTCAGGGACACTGTACAAAAGTTGCAAGCCTGTTGTTTGGTATTTCATATTTTTCTTCACACTTTTTTAATGGGTAGACTCTTACATGACAGCTGCCAGGTTTTCAACTGTGAAATTCAGTGGGCTTCCTTATTTACAGGAGCATAAGATCTGTGTCACAGACAGCTTCTGAAAGTCCAAACCATTTGTATTTATTTGATTTTTTTGCCTGGCATCTAGTTCACTTGATTATGTGGATTGCATTTAGTCATTCTCTTTTAACTGTAGAATCTGCAAATACCAGTTTACAATAGAATTTTTGCAGTTCTGTAGTAGGGTGTTTGTATGGTAGTGAATGGCTAGTTTTGTTCTTCAAGAATAGAACACTAGGGGGAGCATAAAGATTAATTCTGGTCTTCAGGACGTTTGTAATAGGAGATTGATATAGACGATAGTCCCATCTATCCAGTGTTCTTTGCCCAGACTTTCTGTGGAGACATTAAGGGTCTGATGTTGAATTCTCTAGGTATTTAGTTTAGTTAAGATAAAACATACAAATACGTCAGAAATTGTCACCTGCTACTGATGGGAAGAAAAGTGTATCGTGCTCTGCATTTTCGCAAAATGATGTAAAATGTATTAGCTTAAAAAATGCCTTGAGACATAGGAATTGTGGTATTTGTAAGGCAGGGACTTTAGTAATTTTTTGAGGTAAGCCTACAAATCTCTGTATGTGTTTTTCTTTCCAGAAAAATCTAATATTTTTCATTACAATAACAGGGGCCTGCAGATTCACTAGGAGTGAGCATTGCTGGAGGCGTAGGAAGTCCTCTTGGAGATGTTCCTATATTTATTGCCATGATGCATCCGAATGGAGTTGCAGCTCAGACTCAGAAACTCAGAGTAAGTTAATTGTTAAGAAGATTGTAAAGACTGCGTGGGTAATGCATAGTAATTACTCTAGGCAGGCAATAAATTAGCAGTTTAATGATACAGTCATAAGTGCTTCTGGCTGTGACAAGGATTTTTGCTGTTTGGACTGATGAAACGGTAACGCAGATTGGTAGCATGGAAGAAGGTAATTGCTGAGAGAGTGGTTCAGAATGATGGATTCTGTAAGTGAGCTTCACTGATGAGCGTGGTGGTCATTCCTGCAACTGTCTGTATGCAGTCTGTTTTGTCTCTGATGTTTTCTATGCTTATCTGTCTTAGGCTAGAGATAACAGGTTCTGAATTAGAGGGGGGTCTTACTGATACAACACTTAGATGTGTACTCTATCCAGTCTGTTCCAGAGCGGGCTGAATATGACTCATGCTTCTTGGAAAATGGACAGGTTTATTGTGGGATGAATGCAAACATATAATCTGTGATGATAATTTACTATTTCAGTCTGTCTATCTTCAGGTGACATGCATTTTGCATCTCTTTTTTTACATGCTGTATACTTCTGGAGTATTAGGATCAATTCTGTAAAGTATCATTACTTTTTTATGCTGAATACAATAAACTAGTGTAATTTGCTGATTGTGATGTTGAATTTGCTATCTTTGTATTGGGCCATTATGTAGTTCAAAGATGATTTGCCTTCGAGGGAAAATGTAACGTGTACAGTTGGTAATTTCTTTCTTCCTGCCCTATATCACTGACAAAATCTGGCTAATGCAAATACACGGATCTGTTGTTGAAAGAAAGTGACAAATAAATCTGTGTAACTGAATTTACTGTTAGTTAGAATTTACATATTTTCTTCTGCAGGTTGGGGACAGGATTGTTAGCATCTGTGGAACATCTACTGAGGGCATGACTCACTCTCAAGCTGTTAGTCTCTTAAAAAATGCTTCAGGCACTATTGAGTTGCAGGTAAAAAATCTTCAGTGACATTTGGAATATTTTCCGAATACTATTTGCCAGCTGCTACAATTATTTTGGTGTTGTCATTCTCAACTGATTTATGACTCATGCTCCTAGGTTGTAGCTGGAGGAGAAGTGAGTGTCATAACTGGGCATCAGCAGGATCCAGCTACATCCAGTCTTTCATTTGCGGGACTGACTTCAACCAGCATTTTTCAGGATGATTTAGGGTCAGTAACTATAAAATATAAAGTCTCTGTAGCCTGTTACTTTAGGTGTATCTCAACCTAAAAAACCTAGAAATTCTAACAAATGATGGATTAACTGATTTAATCACGCTTTACACATTTGGTGTACATGGGACTTATAGGCCATAGTTCCTCTTCTGCATTTTTCATGATGTTATTTGTTGTGCTGCTTTGTTTTGCCCCTCTGTAGAATTATGATCTGATTTAATTTCTTCTCTGTAAATACAGCCTCTTCTGTTTCACCAAGACTTGGTAGCTGGGTTAATTTATAAATCCAGAATGTTTTTTCTCAGACATAAATAGCAAGGCCGCAGTGGTACCTGTGTTTTCATAATGTGCTCTCTAGCACTGGGCTGTCACAAGTATTGAACTTTTCTGGTGTGTAAGGTATACTGCTTCTGGTGTACTGCAAAATACAGCTATGTAAACAAGTTTGGCCTCAAACTCTGTCATAAATCTGAGGGTTTTTCTTCTAGGAACAGGCAAAGAGAGAATGGGGTTCTTTAGCCACATAGATCTACTTCAAAAGATAGAACTTAAAAATTTCTTACAGTGAAAGCAAATGTGGGGAATACAAAAGGTCTGTATAAATTCATACATACAAATGCGGAGTCATGTATTAGAGGAGGACACAAGTAATTAAACCTTCCAACATAAACTACTGGGGCTAAATTTAGACTTTTTAAAGAAGCGTATGGGTTACAGGATTTTTAAAGTGGATGTTTGTTACAGAGATTTAAGGTACTGGTATTGCATCTCTGCTTTGCTAGTACACACTGTTAATATAATTATGTAGCTGTAATTGTGCTCTGCACTTGGTGGAAGAGATGTTTGAAAGAGCTATCTCGAGTAGTAATAAGGGCATTAGACAATTAGTATTTTACATGAACTAAAATAGCTGGTTCGTTATAGTAAAAGCATTTGTAGTTATAGTGGAAAGGGAAATGTATTACTTAGCTGGAAAGGGAAAATTGTTTTTGTTGAATATGCTACATCATAAGTTCAGACAACATGACAATGTTCTTTTTCCTTTTATTAGACCTCCTCAGTACAAGAGCATTACTCTGGATAGAGGACCAGATGGCCTGGGTTTTAGTATTGTGGGCGGTTATGGCAGTCCCCATGGAGACTTACCCATTTATGTGAAGACGGTGTTTGCAAAGGTAAATGTAAATTTGTTCAGTCAATCCATTTATCAGTTCACAGCAGCTACTGTCTTAAATCAAGGCCTGAGTTTGAAGCCTAAGGATTGTTACAGTTTATCACAGCTTTTCTTCCTCAGTGCAAGCACTGGTCAAAATGTCCTTGCAGCATATCAAGGCTACAGTCTTAGGAAGATTCAGAATTTCCAAATGACTATGCCTATGACTCTGCATATGGCAGTGTCGTCTTCAACTTTCAAAACTGGAATTGTGCACATCCTTAGAAAACAGCCCCGTTTGCCTTACGTTTAGAGTGTATTTTATTCAGGTAGTAGTAGGGACTGGTTTTTTATCTTGGCTGAGTCTGAAGGGTAGACCAAGATAAAGTAATTGAACTCAGTCTGGACTTTGAAGAAGTTCAAGTTGCTGATGTGGATCGGATAATTTGGACTGCCCTAGAAAACAGCCCTGAGTCAGAGAAAACAGGAATCAAGAATCCCAAACTTCATGGTAAATCAAAGTGCAGAGCTGGGTTTTGATTACTAAATTTCTTATACCAGCTGCTGAAAACTTCTTCAGGTCCTGAAAATTTTACTTCCATAATAGTAGAGTTTAAATGCTATACTAGCTGGATGAACAGAGTTAAGGGAATATAATAATCCCATGGATGTGATTTCTAAATGTTGTGAAACTTAGACAGGGCAGGGCATACTACAGCACTAGCAGGATGTACAATAATGGACTGTATTTGAGACACTGAAAATCAAAAGTTTTCCGGGATTTTGTGCACTGAAGCTGCCTTATTCAGACTGTAAGGACAGTGTGGCAGAGAGTAGAAGAAATGTGTGAGTCTGCAGTTACATGTTGTATCATTTCAGGGTGCAGCAGCAGAAGATGGGCGCCTGAAGAGAGGGGATCAAATCATTGCTGTGAATGGGCAGAGTTTAGAAGGGGTGACTCATGAAGAAGCAGTTGCTATTCTGAAAAGGACAAAAGGAACAGTCACTTTGACCGTTTTGTCATAAACTGGCTGTCTGAAGGGACAGGATTAATAAGACTATATTATTTACATTCCGCATAGCAAAGATAATGGAAGTGCTCTTCCAGCTTCACAGGGCTGTATAACAACAGTGAAAAAAACCCCTACATTTAACCATTTTTTGTATACAATGGAAGTATTTCTCTTACTGTCAAACCAGTGGGATAGAGTCCGGTCAACTATAGAAAGACATGGGTATTTTTCTTTTTAGTGTTATAATGAATACTTGTAAACAACAACAACAAAAAAAGGAATGTTTGCATGTATAACCTCACAACAAAATTGGAATGTTTTTCTAAAGGCTTTGGATATTCAGAGTATGTTGGAAAAATTACGAAGTCAACAAGAGAGTCAACAGAAAAGAGAAATAAGGTTATCGAAGAAAGAATTAACGAAATAAGGAATTTTTGGAAAAGAAGGAAGAGTATGTAATCTGGAGGCAGATGGTTAATGGACTTAGATGGGTATTTGTATTACTTCACAATGCCCAAGCAGAAGGAGCTGGCTGGGTGAATTGGATGGTTTTTTTTCTTGTCTGTTTGTGTATTTAAATTTCCTAAGTCATGATTTATCCAAAAAGAAGAAAGCCGTGGTTTAGTTTGGCTTAGGTTTGAAGGTTTGAGGTTGGTTGGTTTTTGTTTTGTTTTGTGTTTTTTGTGGGTTTTGGGCTTTTTTTGTTGGGTGGGGTTTTTTTGAGGGGTTTTGTTTTTTTTGGGGGGGCAGAGATGTGTGTGTTTGTTTTGAAAGGAAAGGACTTGTGCTCAGGGCTGAAAAATCCATTTGGTAGTTGCAACTGTTCTTCATGAATAAGAATGCCCAGAAACTGCAGTATTAGAAGAAACCGACTTTTATAATAGTAGCGTTTTCTAGCCTATATGGGTGTGAAAGCAACCTTCCCAATATGAATTGGGTATAAGTAAAGGTTATTCTCTTCCAAAGTGCAAGATTAACTACAGGCTCAGTACAGATGTTTCTGTGAGCTGCTTGAATCAGAGCTGCGAACAAACCATTCAGGACGGGTTTACTTAACCGCAACAGAGAGACTTGTGGATACTGATTAAGCCAAGGTGGAAGAAGTTGATGTTATGGTGTTGCTGCCATTACCAATAGCAGGAACAGTAGACTCCTTCTTGGACTGAGGAAGCTTAACACCAGGAGCTGAGGGGGGCTAGAAGGCTGAAAATCTCTCCTAGTGGAGGCAAGTAGTAAGGCAGCAGTAAAGGTCTTTCTTCATCAGCATTAAAGCAGAAGAGGAGATTTGAGAGCCACAGGCATTGTTTTGGGGTTATTAATTAGATGTACAGATACAAGACAGTGTCTAGGAAGTGCCATGTAACCATGGAGCTCTTCTTTGGGCAGCAGTGTGGTTAATAAATTGACCAGCATCTCCGTTTCCTAAGGTGTCTTCCTCACTAAAACGTTATGCAAAAACCACACTCACTGAAACTATTAGCTGATTGTAGCCTGCCTTTGCTTCTGCTCCTTCAGAGTAGCTCTTAGGAATCTGGCAGATAAAGCACACTTTGCCCATGATTTACCTTCCTGCAGAAAAACTTCACCAAATTTTTTGAGGGAGAAGAATACCTAGCTAATTAGAAGCAAGACACTTTGTATTAATCACCAAAAAAAAATACAGCAAGGAGGCCACCATGTCACTTGTTACTGAAGAGACATCTGAACTGAAAATGCAGGCAATGGTCAGGCCATTATTAAGGGAAGATACAAAAGACTAAGCATTAGTTTTAGAGGGATGCAAAAACAGTATTAGAAATAACTGTGAAATAGTATTAACAAGTTGATAGCTATGTCTAAATGATTTAACTAAAAACTCACCCTCTTTGTCTCTAACTATTCTAGAATTTACACTGTGGTAGGCTAAGATGAAAGAAAACAGGTGGTACCATTACTGGATGTTGTTGTTACTGTATTGCTCTTCTATACCTTTTCCTTGGTTAGAGTGAGAAATGCCTACATTAGAGTATGTAAAGTCACTTAAATAGTGTCTCTATTTGTAACTAAAGTAGTGTACAGCTGTTTTGTTACCACTGTTGTGTCTAAATGGAGGATTTAAGTGAATAAATTCTGAACTGTCATGACGAAGAAATAAAGTTGCAGGTGTGTTTCTGGTTACAATGGCATGCTTGTATTGTTCATTCTGTTGTGAAAGATTAATTCAATAAATTTTTTAAAAAAATTATTTTTTATGTGTCACTTAAAGCACCTGCTAAAAATTGCTTTATTTGGATTTTAAGATTTTATCTTCACTTGCAAAACTCTTAGCAAATCCATGAGACCAGATACCAAAACTAATCTGGAAATTAATGTGAAGCTGTCTTGCCTTTTTTAAACAAACATTATTAATCATTGTTCAGTCTGTTTTAAAAGCATTCCTTCAGGTGTAGGCTTGCTCTGAGGGATCAAAACAGTGAGCCATGGAGCCTGGGACCTTGCTTTTAGCTGTGACCCATGCTGCTGCTTCAGCCCCCGAGTCCCACACCAGGAAGGTGGTTGCATGAGCACTGCTTAGTGACTGCCGCACACTGGGTGGACCATAAGGTATAACAAACTTTGTAGGCTTAGGATGCTTGGTTTTCTTTAACATTTGGTATTCAATGCAAATTTCACATCACAGGCCTGTAAGGTGCTACATGCTGCAGCCCCTGTTCTTCTACCAGGTCTTCTGGTTTTGGTTACGTTTTTTCTGTATAACTATGTTAACTATGGCACTTGACAGGGTTGGAGCTGAAGAGCCTGGCATCTTGCAGACTCCAGCCCATTGTCTGTTCAGATACCCAGTCCTTTCTTTTAACTCTGCTTGCCTCTCACTGTTTCAATGCTAGTAATCTAAGGTTAATACCTTAGGGTGGTATTAACGAAAGAGGCTGTCAATTTTTGTAAGCATGGGTCTGGATAAAGAACAGCTGGCTCATGGGAATGCACATATTTCATTTCCTGGCAATGAGAAGGTATCACTGGCATAGTTGCTTTCCTATTCGTTCCTTTGCTGGATTTTATTTCTGGGTTAACATAATGGATGCAGTGGTATTGGTAATTCTCAGCTGGGAGAGTGGGTGGAATTGGTAGCCATTGAGGATCCCCTTAGTAGCCATTGAGCATCCCCTTCCCTTTACCCTATCCAGCCTCTTTTTAAAAGGAAAAAAGAAGCTGTATATTCTGTAGACCCAGGCCTGGAATTGCCTCAAAAATAAAAAACAAAGCTAAAAGAAGAAAAAGGTTCTTTTTCTTTGTTCTTGAGTGGCAAGAAGATCTTTTGTTTTACTGATGGAGACTTGCAAGTAATGTGGAGGAACTTAATACTTTTAATAGTGTATTGCAAAGAGAGCCTTACCTCAAAGTGAGAGTGCCATTGGAAGGCAGCTGGTAGTGGTTTCCCCCCAACACATTTTTCTTGCTTATTGAAAACAATTCTTTGAACCATGTAAATATTAATGTGTAGGGAGCACCACTTGAAACTATGAAGAATGGATAGAAGTTTTCTCTTCCAAGTGCTATTAAAACTATGAACAGTGTTGTCCTTAGCATATCCAACACCTGCAGTGTATATGCAAGCTCTTTGTAATTTCTTCCTGAACTGGAGATCATGCATCTTCCTCAACAGCTGGATACATCTTGATTTTAATGCATATTGGTTCATATTCACTGCTGTGGGGTTATGTGTTATCTTGCGAATTTGTGGCACTGCTGTTGGGGAAAATGATAGGTTTCAAATGCTTGAGAACAGTATACTTGCTAATGGAAGATGATGCCTAAGTATATCGAGGTTCCTAACTTTTTGCCGTATATTTTCATTCTCCTGTGGTAAAATCATACATGATATTATTGACCTTTCTGCTTCCAGTGGAGTTGACATAAATGGACATTAAAAAATAGGTGTTACTTCCCTTATTTCAATAGAAAAAAGAGGATGATAATTTCTAATAAGCTACTAATCTTGAAAGCTGCATAAATCTGAGTTGAAGATAGCAGAATTATCCAAACAGGATTATTATTTTTTAAATCAAGATTTTTTTTTTGTTAAGCTGCAGCAGCAAATTGGTTTTAGCAAGTGAACTAAGCTGGCTTTCATTTTGTCTGTCTCATCAAACTACTTTCTGGTCAGTCTTTTTTTTTTTTTTTTATCTTCAGTTAGGTAGTCTGAATACATAATTTTTTTTTTTTATATTACTGAAGGACATGTACAATAAATCTTACCTGTATTCTTAGCTGAGTGTGCTATACTTGATATTTTAAGTGTTTGCAGTTACATACCCAGTTTATCCATCATGGACAAGTGAGAGATTTTTGTCTAAGATGGGAGGCTTCGAATTTGTCAACACTGGTTGATATTTTCTGGTGTTTCAGCCTTTGGCTGTTTATTAGTTAAGATTGCACCTTGTTAAGCGTGGCTCTATTTAGTTAAGAGCACACTTTGGCTGAGCAAGGTAGACATTATAGCTAAAAGGAAGTGAACGTTCTTCGTGAGTTTCTCTGTGGGATGCTGGATACCTTTCTGGGACTCTCAGCACTGGTCAACAACAGTATCACAGGTAGTGTGTTTTCAGAGTGTTTTTTATGCTCCTTGCTCCTCATAGCCATAGAAGAGTGTAAGATACTAGAACTGTGAGGACTGACACCACAGGATGCATTTCCAAGGTGCTTTATCAGGTTTCCCCTGCTACACACCAGACAGAGGTAAGGGAACCTATGCTGCTTCTTGTGCACCGCACACGAGCACTTACACAGAGGACATTAAGGTCTTTGCAGGCAACTTGTGACTTTCAAGCACCATCTCACCACAAGCGTGCCATAGCCACTATGTCCAGCACTTCAGAGTTTTGTGTTACTGGAGATTTACAAAAAGCAATTGGAGCAGCATCTGTAGTTAATCAGGTAGTTAATGAGAAACGAGTTATTCTCTATTTTGGGAGAATTTTTGTCTGAAACTGTCCAAGACACAAATGTTTTGTTATGGCTTTAAAAAAATTATTCATTACTCAGTGTTACATGTGAATATGTGTGATGAGAGTAGAAAGATCAGTGTTGTGGACAAGTTATATAAATATCAATATAATCCTAATGGTAAATGCAGCAAACATTCACTGAAATTCCTGTTTGTGACAGGAACCACTCAGGGCAGATCATAATAAAGATTGTCATATGGAGAAAGCATTAACCTTTGTTACTGTCACCAAGTTCGGAAGATGGT
>NW_010430924.1:97582-98821 GCF_000710305.1 Buceros rhinoceros silvestris
TAACAGTGATAGTGTGCATATTTTTATCATGTTTTTTTAGTAAGTCCAGACCAGCTCTCTTTGCCAGATTTTATGCTCTTTCATGAAGTGTAAAGTGCCTGCAAAGAGCAGATAAGGTGTTATTCTTCTGGTATTCTTGCAATGAAAACAAACAAAACAAAACCAGTCATTGTTTCAGATATGTAATTCTTCTTGGTTTTGATTAATATAAAAATACAGGTAGTGAAGGAGAATGTCTCTATTAATGTTAGAATCCTCTTGGGGGATCCAAGCAACTCTAAACCTAGTGCCTGGGCCAGAGATTCCGATTTTTTGGTAGTCGGGGATTAAAATAGGATGTTTTATGTAGTAAATCAGTGTTGTTTGATGGTGGTCTTGAACGCTGGATAACAGCAGCAGCACCTTCAGCTGCTTTTTGTGTGCACCTAGATGGTTTGCTGCTTGAATTCCCACGTCCTGGAAAAGTTCCTGTGAAGAGAAGGCTTAGGATCCACCACTTGCACTGCACATTATGCTATAATGGAAAGTAAGGTCCAGCAGTGTTTTGGAAAAATTAACTGTAGGTTTCTGTCTGTATGACAAATCCAGAGGTTTAGGTCCCAGGTGGACAAAAGCTCTGATGCTGTTCCTGATGGACTTGCTCTCTCAGAGATGTGGTGGTGAGAAACCCAGTCCTGGGCACAGCAGGCTTCAGGGTCACACGGTGATATAATTGATATGTTCTTGGCTCTCATCAGTCAGTCCTAGAAGATAGGGGTTTTTTAGTTGGTTGGTTGTGAATTTTTTTAAGATCTAGCCTTGAATGTCTTGGCTTTAATGTAAAGACATTGTAGAGGACCTGCATTTGTTCTGCCTTTATGTCCACTTCTATTGTGTACTTTCCTTTTTAAGCACAATACATAAGGAGAAATAAACCACTGAAATTTACTGTTAATGTAGAGTCAGAGGTTGTTCTAACAAAAATATTTGTTTCCTGGTGAAACTTTTTCAGCCCTGTTCACAATGCAGAATGACAACAGGGATTGTCTTTGCGTCAAATTGCATGTGTAACAAAGCCTTTGCAATAAGTACAAATCTGTCCTGGCCAGTAAGGTGCCTCAAAAGAAGGGCTGAGCTGAATTTCCTATTATGACTAAGCATGCCCTCCTTTCATTCTGTGCCTTATCTCCATAGGAAAAACTTGGATTTTGTTTGTGTCAAATTGCAGCTGACCATCAGAATTTTGTATATATAGTCTCT
>NW_010430924.1:98917-102815 GCF_000710305.1 Buceros rhinoceros silvestris
TCTTTCCCTCTGGAAAAAGGCCTTTACTTTTCCTTTTGCAGTCAGTGGAGCTGGAAGAAAAAGAAAATATAACTGGATCTTTGTCTTTAAGTGCAGATTTATGGGATATTGGCATTTAGTAGAAATAACTCATAAACACTTTACTGTTTCTTACCGCATAGTATCCTCTTCTTTCCACCCTAAGTCAGAGACTCTTCAAGGCTATTTACTTTGCCAGCAGCCAAACCATTCCTGACTGCACTTCCTCTGCTCCTGTTTCTTTTGACCTGTGTGTGTGTTGGGGGGATGGTATTACGTGGGGAGGGAAGATGTCAAGGGCTTTGTGCGTGTGTGCGCATATGCCTGTATATATGCATATGTATGTGTAGTTTGGGGAATAGTACTGTGTAAGTGCTAATTATTAGCCTGCAGGTATCTTTCCAGGTGTGATTTTTTTTTTTCATGGACTAAATATAAAAAGGTGTAAATATTTTCTGTCTTTTATGTCAGGAGAAACTGCAACAGAGGGATTATCTGTTTCTTCTCCATTAGATTGTGATTATCATGTTAAACCTTTTTCTAATGTCAGAGTACACACTTCTGTTTAGCCTGTCGTGTTTAAGAATGGAATACGTTCCAGTTTGTGCTTTCAGGGCAATGAAATCCTATCTGAAGTTGAGAAATGTTTGGGTGTGTGATAACGATGCAGTGTTTGTGGGGCTTAGAGCACCTTGTGAAGTATGAATGTACTCCACACTTCATCACTGCTAAAATCTTTCATTTAGGCACATGTCAAAGATGTCAGGTTTATAGGACTGTTCATTTTGTATATAGGAACTGTACTTAATTTTGCTCAGTCGATAGTTTGAACTCATGTACCTTTATATATTATTGGCACTCAAACTTGGGCTTAAACCTTAAATCCTTTGGCCAAGCTAGCAAACCTCTTTGAACAAGCCCCAAAGTGACAACCCTGGATCGGATTGGTTTCCTTCTCAATGTCAAGGAGAAGATGAACCGAGAAAAAAATCTCAGGCAACAAGCAGGAAGGAGACAAAGTTGTTTGCTGGCACCTGGCAGTCTGTTTGCTTTTCGCTGTAGTGAAAGGTGGCTGGAACTGCCCTAGTCTGAACTTCCAGCTCAGAAATGAATGGGAACAGGAGAGGGGAAGTGCTTACCCTTTTAGGCACAAACAGGCCAGGAGGTGGCCACCAGCAATGAAGATAAAGCTTCCTGCATGAGTGTTTCTTTGGTGTTTCAAGTTAAAAAAAAAAAAAAAGTGTTTATGCAGTCAGCTGCTGGTTTGAGGTTGGGCAGTTAGCCTGGGAGCTTGGGGGTGCTGAAGCTTAGTGGGGCAGGCTATTTGTCTGTGACACCCAGCCCCACATGCACTCCTTGAAGTCACTCTAGCCATGGAAGAGGGACCTAGGTTTGTCCATAGATGCTGACTGTTGTGTGGCTGCATTTCTATGTATTAAACGTTTTCATTACAGGCCGCTAGATAGCACTAGAGAATCGAGGTAGGTCTCAGCATGAGTTGGAAAGATTTAAACGAACTTGAGCACTCCTAAACTAACAACCATTGGAGTCTGTAGTTGATGTTCGGCTCTGAGCATCTGCCGAATGAAAATTCTTCAATAAGGAGAAACTTATTTTAACTTCTGGTATATTTTAAATCTCTACATTGCATGTAGATGTATTTCTAAGCTAAAAAAACCCCATAAAAATAGCACGACAATTTACCCTATTTCAGCCCTCTTTTTATTACTTTTGATCGTTATTGAAAGGCCACTAGCTTCAACAAAATGTGCATTAAATCCAGAATGTTTCATACTGTCCATCACAAAGTGAACACTCTAAAGTTGAAATTAAAATACACCTCTAAAAATATCTATGGGGTATATGATTTCGGAGGCATCATTTTGGAAGGCATATCCTCAACAGAAATCATTTGCAGACAGGGTAGAAAGTTGTCTGCGCCTGTCACTTTCTGGAAGTTTACTCTATCCCTTGCAAAATTTGTTGGCATTTTTAGCTCTCCAAGAAGAATTTAAGATAATGAAGAAATCATTATTGACCATCTCTGTGAGAAGCCAATAACTAATGGTTTAATCTCTGCTATGAAAAGCAGAAAGGTTACGACTTCTGCTTGCTTGCTGATAGCCTTTCAAGAAGCTGCAGAGAAAGTTTTTTTCAAAGTTTTTTCATGTGAGAAAGGCATGGGTTACTGCCTGCTTGTGCTGTGCATTTTCATAGGTTTTGCACTCCTCTTGCAAATCAGATAATTAATGCACATAATTGCTTTTGATCTGCACATCCATAAACAGATTTTCTGGCAGTCCTGAGAATATACATGGGTATGCATGGTGCCATGCGAGATAGGAAACTTGGTAATCTCCTCTGAAAACTGCATTCATAGAATCACAGAATGTTAGGCATTGGAAGGAACCTCTGGGGATCATCTAGTCCAAAGCCCCTGCTAAAGCAGGTTCACCTAGAGCAGGTTGCACAGGACTGCGCCCAGGCGGGTTTTGAATCTCTCCAGATAAGGGAACTCCACAACCTCTCTGGGCAGTCTGTTCCAGTACTCTTGTCGCCCTCAATGTAAAGAAACTTTATGTTTAGGCAGAACTTCCTGTGTTCCAGTTTGTGCCCATTGCCTCTTGTCCTGTCACTGGGCACCACTGAAAAGAGTCTGGCCCTATCCTCTTGACAGCTGCCCTTTGGATATCTATAAGCATTGATAAGATCCCCTCTCAGTCTTCTCATCTCCAGGCTAAACAGACCCAGGTCCCTCAGCCTTTCCTTGTAAAAGAGATGCTCCAGATCCCTGAACATCTTCCTAGCCCTCCACTGGACTCTCCAGTAGTCCCCTGTCTCTCTTGAGCTGGAGATCCCAGACCTGGACACAGTACTCTAGGTGGCCGGTAGTGAACACCCACAACATTGTCACCCATATTGGCCTGCCCCTTAATTCTTACCCATAACCTTTCAATACATTCTTCACCCGCCCCTAGTCCGAGCTCAATACATTCCACTTGCTCTCTCACATGAAGAGCAACTCCACCACCTCTCCTTGCTGACCTGTCTTTCCTAAAAAGTATATAGCTGTCCATGACAGCATTCCAGTCATGTGAGCTACCCTACCATGTCTCTGTAATTGCAATGAGATCATGGCCCTGTGACTGCACCCAGATCTCCAGTTCTTCCTGTTTATTCCCCATGCTGCATGCATTGGTGTACAGGCATTTCAGAGACTTAACTGAGCAAGGTTTCCCTGGAGGGGTGCAAGAGGATCCACCATAGTTGTACACGCCCTTATACACAACCACCTTGAGGGGGTTGGCCTTTGGTTCTCGTCTTGGAAGGCAGCTACGGAAGATTTGTTGCTTCTCTGTTTGGCCTGGCTTATTCCCCAGTTGGATGTGATGGCATGAGCATTGCCATCTTGGACATCCCATCCCCTCCCCTCTCCCCCTATGTCCTTCAGTTTAAAGCCAGCCTCATCCCTGCCAAAGATTCCCTTGCCTCTTTTAGACAGGTGTATTCCATTCCACCCCAGCAAGTGACAGTCATCAAAGAATGTCCCATTGTCATAAAAAACAAAACCCTCGTGACAGCCACGTGGCCAGAAGTTGATTTGCGTTATTTGCCTGTTTCTGGCTGCACTCTTTATGGCATGAGCATTGCCATCTTGGACCCCACCTGCCAAGTCCTTCGATTTAAAGCGCACCTCACCAAGCTGGCCAGCCTACTGCCAAAGATTCCCTTGCCTCTTTTAGACAGGTGTATTCCATTCCACCCCAGCAAGTGACAGTCATCAAAGAATGTCCCATTGTCATAAAAAACAAAACCCTCGTGACAGCCACGTGGCCAGAAGTTGATTTGCGTTATTTGCCTGTTTCTGGCTGCACTCTTT
>NW_010430924.1:102865-106459 GCF_000710305.1 Buceros rhinoceros silvestris
AGCCCCCTGAAAGGCGCCAGCCATGTAGCCAGAAGTTGAAATGCGTTATTTGTCCATTGCTGGCTGCCCCCTTGCCTCTAACTGGTGAAATGGAGGAAAAAATAACTTCATCAATATTTTTCACTTACACCCCAAGGGCTTTATAGAGTTCCTTGATTCTGCCCAGGTTCTGGCTCACAGCGTCACTCATGCCCATTTGAAAGACTAACAGTGGATAGTAGTCTGTGTTGACAAGCTGTGGCACCCTCTCAGCAATATCTCAGATCTTAGCTCTCGAAAGGCAGCATGCTTCTTGTGACTCCCTGTCAGGCTGGCAGGTAGATGCCTCAGTGCCTTTTAACGGAGAATAACCCACTAAGAACACACAGCTTCTTTTTATGGTATCCACCACATGCTGCTGGTGAAGTTTCTTCATGTACGACTTGCTCACAGGCGTCTATAGGTGTTAAGGCTTCGTATCTGTTTTTGGTGGTGATGTTAGAAGGTGGAGGTTGAAGCAGAGTCCTGCTTTTTTTGGGTCAGCAGGGTCCCAGGTGCCTCTTCCTCAGTGGTATCTGCTACAGTAATGTGGTTTTGAAACCATATCTCTTTATCTCAGCTCCTCTAATGCTGCATCGCCTTATGACTGATTCTTGCAACTCAGCCACCTGGTGTAACAGATTGTTAACCTGTTCACACCTTTTGCAGGTACTCACCTTTACATCAGAAGAAGGGTCTAGAGTCTCGCTGCAGCCTAATGCCTGCATTGAAGTATCCTTCCTGCCCAGGTCCGTCTGAGTGGATACATCAGACTTCTCAGGGCCTTTTTCCATAGAAACACTGGTTTTACCTCTTAGGCAAGTGTCTGCCATTTTGACAGATACCTAGAGCGCTTCCCTGGGCGGTGGATCTACAAAGAGGTACAGGGCCTGCCTTGTGCGCCCTCCCACATGAACTGCCGTGCCATGCCCTGGCTGATGTGCCACCTGCTGTCCGCATCCCATGTTCACAGCACTGCTGATTTTGGTTTCAAAATACTGTGTAAGTGATCACAAATTCTATTATTTGTGGTTTGGATTCCCAAATGCCATATCCTACTTTGATAACATGTCTCAAGAGTTTTCAGCAAGGATCTAAAATTTGAAGTTTGAAGGTCTTGAACTCCTAGGTAATGTCTCCTAAATGCTTGCTTTGAAGGGCAGATTCATGATCAGTTCAGGGCATCTGGCTCTTGTGGCTTGCTCATTGAACAGACTGATACCAAAATATGCAAGTGGCTTATTTGCTACAGGCATGCTTCGTTTTAGGAACAGGGACTTCAAGGACTGCGGTCTTGGCTGTCCTTGATAGAGGCTCGCAGGAACTCCCAGCAGGCTGGGCTGATGCATGTGTGAACACTTGCATCCAGTAAGCTGTTTCTTGCAGGAATTACAGCCTGTAATCAAGAGGCGCAATGGCTAGCTTTGAGTTTTGCTTACTCTCACAATACATCCAGAATATCATGACTTGCCAGCTTTCTGTAGAAACTCGCCTACTCCTGCCAGTATGTGAGAGGCATACCATGAACAAGGTAAGAGATTTAGCAGCACTGAAGGTTATTAATCTGTTCCTCCATGATTTAAACAAAGATTTTGCAGCCCTCCTTTTCCCTCCCTTGCTAGTCCTTCAGCTGCAGCTTAGAGGGCTGAACTTTTTGCTGATAAGAGTCAGTTCTGTGAATGTAGAGCTGAGTAAGATTTGTCAAGCATACTTCCAGCCTGGTGCAGGCATCCTTTACTATTTGACAGCTATTTGCAGTTTGCAGGTCAGTGAAGTGGTTACCTACAGGATTGGAATGTGAACAAGAGTATATACCACAAATCCTTCCAGCCCCTTTTTGGTCTTATTTATTTATTACACATATAAAACTATACTGAGTGGGTACAGACTACTACTGTACTTCATTCTCAAATGCAGCAGATTTTACAGAGTTTGTGCTATGATTTATTTTGCTCCAAGTGCCAGTGGCAGGGAAGCTTTGAAAAGTAGTTCCAGCAAAACTGATCTTTATCAGATCCCATTGAAAAGGTTGCGCATACTGAACAGTGAAACAGGCCGGTTAAATTTTAATCTGTGTTACATAAAAGATTGTTCTTGAAATGGCACATATTGACATTGTTCTCACACCCATTAACTTGCAGCTGGAAAGTGAAAAGGCCAAGGGACATGTACAACCCTTGTATATCTGTGTGTGTGCGTGCGCGTATGTGTTTAAAGAACTTTTAGGTAGGTTATGGCAGAATCATAGAAACCTTTCTGACACATCCTGGCTGTTGCAGTGTTTTGTTTTTCCTCATGGGGTGGGGATAGTGCCTTGCAGACTAAGAGTTATGTAATTCAATAGCTCTTTTGGGGGAAGAGTCCTTCTTTTAGGGACCAGCTGTCAACGCACTGAGAGTCTTTTTCTTCTAAGTTTGGAAGAGTAGTGAGATTGTGCCCAGAAGCCTACACGTGGTCTGAGCTGGGAAGATTCCTAGGTAAAGGCAAAGGGATACAACACATTTACTCGGGCAAAAGACAGCATTATTACAAAGCTTATTACAAAATAATAAAATTTAGTTGAGTTGCCCATGCACAATTCCAGCCAGCTGATTTTGAAAGTATGTGCTTTTGGACGCTATTTTCTGTGAAGGACCGGCACTGACTGCAAGAGGAGAAGCATGTAACCACACTCTTACCTAGATAAACCAAACTACCATTCCTGAGAGCTGTAGGATTGCATCAGTGCAGGCTAGGAAAAATGAGAAGGCAGACTGGTACTTTAGTTGCTCTTTTTCAGTTTTTGATATTATGTCTTGTCTGTAGTGAATCTTGAAGCAAGAATTTTTCCAAGTGAGTAACCCCTGATCTTTAATATTTATTTTAAAGTATTTACAAGATAGCTCTTCTAATTAATTTTATTTTTAAAAGACATGGAGTTTTTGTAGAGAACTAAGAACAATTTTTTCTGTGATGTAAAGTCAGATTTTAGGATATTTTAAGATCTAAGAAGTAAGTTCTATATTGTGCCAAACTCAGAGCATTTACATACTTGTGATGCCTACTAATCTACAGCAGAGCCCTTTCATATTTACACCTGTGTACCTCTGATGATAAAATGACCTGAGGCATTTGGTTCACCCTTTGGTTTCAAGTTCCATTAGCATCGGATATGATTTCACTTACATGTAGGACTGCTTCTTAATCATCATGGGAAAATATTTCCTGGATTCACTTCTTGCCACAGGAATTAACTATTAATCAAAATCCCAGGAACACTGCTGTAGCTAGAAGTTTAGTCAAGCAGGTTGCAGTAGCCAGCTGCTGGGCGGATCGGTAAGGCCAGGGGAGAATTATGCACGCACAACTGTCAGAAGTAACAGAATACGAAACAACCTCGAGAGCTGGAGGGCCAAACTTACTTTCCTTCACCTGTTTTCTGCTGAGTCTTTGGCAAGTCACATGTTCTCCTCATTCATTGCATTCAATCCTGTAAGACAGCCAAGGCTGTCTTTGAGACCGTGTCCTCAGTGCAGTGAAGGCTCAAAATGAAGGGTGATGAAGATTCCACCTGTGAGGGAGGATCAGAGCAAGGAA
>NW_010430925.1:0-7440 GCF_000710305.1 Buceros rhinoceros silvestris
AAACTGTTCTTATCTCAACCCATGAGTTTTAATTTTCTTTCTGATTCTCCTTCTCACCAGGGGAGGGGGGTGGGGGGAAGTGAGTGAGTGGCTGCATGGTGCTTAGTTGCCAGCTGGGGTTGAACCATGACAGACCATTTTGATCCCCAGCATGGTGCCTGGTATGTTAAGATAATGTCAAGTCTGTCTGGGACTGCAGTCAGACTGTGATCTCATACTGGTGTTTGTACACAAAATTGGAGATAAAAACAAATGGCAGATGCCTGAGCTTTAGTGCGTTTGAGGATCTTAAGTACTTTGAATTTACTGGAGAATTTGTAATGTTCAGTACAAAAACTGAAAACCAAAGTTAGTGCAATTTCGTTGTAGTTATTATCTACAGCACCGAGTCAATCAGGCTTTGATAGTACACCACCACAGGGTACAGTCACATATCTGTATGTTTTGTTGGGTTTATATACACATATATATGTGTGCGTGTGTGTACATATGTATATGTGAACACATATACACATGCATACATATATGTATACTTATGTATATGTTTTTGTATATTAATGAGTTTCACTTTCTTCGTTGTCAATGCCTTCTGAAATGCCTAGCTGCTCTTTCTTTAACTGTCATCAGAATGGACCCTTTGTGGATGAAATGGAACAAAAAAGTGTTCAAACAAGCACCTTACCAACAATTCCAGTTTAAGGGGATTCCACCCTCCACAAGTATTCTGCTGATCTCAGGGAAATGGTCTGTTATAATACAATCCAGGAAACATTATTTAGGACTTTGTAGAAATATGTCACAACCAGAAACTCCAGTCCGAAGACAACAAATAGCCAAATTCTGCTGACCCAGTGTATTCTCAACAAATCAGCTGGCATGCTTGATTTCTATTTCTATTAAATTTCAGGTGTACAATTAAACAGCATCAAAAACACAGCAGAAATAGAAAACTATACAGATCATACCATCTTTTCAAACTTCCATGTTATAAATTTATGTAATGCCAAACAATCAAACTATACCAAGGTAAGTCTGTGCATTATATCTTGCATAATGAGCTACTCAGAGAATAAAGATTAAAAAAAAAAACAAACAAAAAACACAAACACCCCTATATCTAACTATTTTTGATATTTTGATATTCTACCATCACTATTGTAGCTAAGGTCCTCTGTCTCCATTGCTGTCACATAACACTAAAGTCAGAAAACATTGTTCTTAGTATCTGGAGAGGTAAGGAAAGGCTAATTGACTTTTTTTCAAAGGAAAACTCTGGTACCAAAGATAATTTAATTCAAATTTTTTAAGCCACACACCAGCAATCATTACACTAATCTTGCTTGTTTTGCAAGGATTTGCAATTCTCAACTAATGTAAACATTGAGGAAGGTTTGAGGTTGGTTTACTTAATATTTGGTTTGCACTGTGTATATATATACACAAATATTCAAAGTTTACTATATCAAACTTTGCATATAAAGAAAAATAGACAACAGTTTTTCACTATTTCTGAGCATTCATTAGAAGTTGCCATGAAGTAAGTATTGTATTCTACATTTATTGTCATGCTTCTCCTGCAAATAATGATTTGGAAAAACTAAATTGTCACGCTATTGTTCCCTCTGCATTTTAAGATTTCTGCTGACATCTGTGGTGATTGTCAGTATGGCGTTTTGCAGCAGTCTGAAGACACCTACTCTCTGTAATTAGCTCTTTGAAATCTAGTGATAGTAGTAGTAGTATTACAAGTTTCTTTTTAATGAACTTAAAGTCTATAAGTCACGGTAGCTTGATGGATCATAACAGAAAATTTTAAAACATTTCTTCTGTACCCAGTAGTTACATGACAAGCAATCCCAGGAAGATATCTCAAACTATATCTCTGTCAACAGCGCACTATGATTTATGTATTGAAATATGTCCTAAGACTTTTATGCAGCCAGTCTTGTTACCTCCTGATTTTTTCCTCAGTAGTATGACTACGGTCAGGACTCACATGAGTTTTTGTTGAGAGATTTTCTTATTGTTTAATCCATCACAGAGAGCAGCACCTGATTATCTGATTCATATATGTTTACCCTCGTTTCATAAAAACAGTTAATTCAAGTCTCAGCTTTCCTCTTATTCTCAAATGTTAACAATATATTCCCAGGAAGAAAGTGATGGATAGAAGCAGAAAAAAGTTCTTTGGCACTTTCAACTTCTTTGGTAAAAATAGATGGTTTTATTCTGTGCTTTTTCCTCCTTTCCTCACCTCGACATTAGTTTTGCAAGAGGAGAAAGAACTCTTCATGGTGTAAAAGCATGGCTGAAGTTGAGGAGTATAGAGTAAATGGCTTCAGAATCACAGTGAGGTTGTGGGCATGCCAAATTAATTACTTCTCAGGTTTTGGAAAAATCAATGGAAAAAGTATTCCCATGGCTTCAGAGAAAAAGGTCAAGGAGGTTTTCAAACATTTTGAGAACATCACCTAACTCAACAGGCATGAAGTTAAAAAAAAAAGTATTTTTTTATATATCATCTTCTTATATGGCAGCTACTTCTGGATGTTCAAATACATTAATTTGCTTTTCAAGAATGCTAATAGGGTTTTTTAAACATATGTTCATTTCCATTTTCTTCCTACCTTTTATTCAGTTTTGGGTTTTTTTTAATGTATTTGAGGTACTATGTGTAGGCTATAGCAAGAAGTTTTACCTGAGTGGAAAAATTGCAGTTCTTCCCTTTCACTAAAGCTTACAGCAATTTTTGAGGAAGGAATTTGGATTTTTTTTCAGCAGTAAAAAATTAGTAGTATGAAATAAACATTCAATAAATGGTCTTGCATATTTTAAATACAAGCTGCAAAAACTGGTCCTTCACTGAAAATGAGTTCTACTCTGCTTTCTCCAAATCAACATCTACTTCAAGTGCATTCTTTTTGTTCTCGGATTTTGTAACATGGCATTAACTCCCTTCAGGATGGTGAACTGCTCTGTCAAAGTGTCAGATAAGAGGATTTAAATAATCTTATTCTAATAGTGAAAATCTATTGTTTCAACAGCTTATTTTAGGTTTTATATATTGAATTTCAGTTATTGTAATAGCCTTTCATCACTTGGGCATGCTAAGTTAAAACAAAGATAGGAGTATAGCCTTCAGACAACAGTCCAAATCCAGTACCAAGCGATAGTTCCTCTATGGAGGAGCCTCCTGCTCTGGCATATAGGACAAATACAGCATGTTTCACCTTTAGGTTTACTGTTTGAATGGGACACACATGGCAAGTATAGAATGCATCAAAACACGTTGCTCACGGTCCTGCCAAGTGAGAATCAGTCTTGGGTGATTTTCAGTTTCTCTGGAAAACGCTGCTCTTTGTGGTAGGAGGGTTTCTGATTTCAGTTGTCTCTTCTGAGAAAAACTTATATCCTGTTTTTTGATTAAAGATTACAGGCTCAAACTGCTTGACATAATGATAAGATAACAGTATTTTAATTACCAGGGCATTGAGATGCTTTGGTTTAGTATAGATGAGTATAATTCATCTTGACCAGTCTCTCAGCCCTTGCTCTAAATTGCCTCTAATTTCCTTGGAGTTAGTTGAGAAGTATAATGTAAATTCAGTTGGCTTTGTCATAGCTTGCCATTGCAGGAAATCCTCCAGCTGCTGTCAAGTGGTTTTAATGAAGCACCTGACCTTTCACTAAGTCATCTCCAAGCTTGTTAGCTCTTATGCTAATGCCAGAGTTTGAATAGATATTGTGTTACGTGTTCAGGGGTACGTGCACATACAGTGCTACATGAAACAAAACACCACCAAGCTTATCATATAAAGCATGCCTTAGCTAGGAAGTTGCAGAACTATGGTTTGAAGGCAAGCTTATTTAATGTAAAGGCAGAAAAAGAGGTGAATTACAATTTAATTATTGTAATTTTTCTCCATTTTTTTTTCTCCTACAGGATCCAAAGGAATTTACTCATAACAGTAACAATTTTTATTGCACCCCACCATTACTCTGTGATACACATGATTTTTTTAAATATGTTTGTTGTGCTTTAACACCAGTAGGCAGCTAAGCATCACACAGCCACTTGCTTGGTCCCTCCACAGTGAGATGAGGAAAGAGAATTGGAAGGGCGAAAGGGGAAAACTCATCAGTTGAGATAAGGCAGTTTAACAGGTAAAGCAAAAGCTGTGTATGCAAGCAAAGCAAAACAAGGAATTCATTCAACGCTACCCATCAGCAGGCACGGCTCCAGCCATCCAAGGAAAGCAGGGCTCCATTGTTCATAACAGTGACTTGGGAAGACAAATGCCATCACTCCAAGTGTTGTCTTCCCCCTTCTTCCTCCTTCTCCCCCAGCTTTTATTGCTAAGCATGATTGTCATATGCCTTGGGATATCCTTTTGGGAGTTGGCTATACTGGCTGTGTCCCCTCCCAATCTCTGGTGCACTCTCAGTCTACTCTCTAGCAGGGCAGAGTGGGAAGCAGAAAATGCCTTGATTCTGTGTAAGCACTGCTCAGCAATACCGAAAACATTCCTAAATTATCAAGAGTGTTTCCAGAACAAAACCAAATCATAGCCCCATAAAAGCTACTATGAAGAAATATAACTTTATCTCAGTCAAAAGCTGTACAATATTCTAATTTGAAAACAGAATTTGAAAATTGCTTTCAAATACTCACTGAATTCACTAGCACATCTATAGATTGCCCTCCAAAGTACTGAAAGGGTGTTGAAATAAAAACCCATGATATTACTTACCGAGTTTTTACAAACTACAAACAGTTACGGACCATTGGTAGAAAGACACAGGGGAGTTAACTTGAAGCACATAAAATACGCCTTTGTTTCAATCCCTGTCTGGCACTGCTAATCTACCTTGGTTCCCAGGTCTGCTTCTGTGGTAATAATGCCATGATCTTAGAAACAGCTGAGCTCTTCATGGTGAGGTCTTCTTGGAAGACTTCACCCGGAGGCAGAGATCAATGTATGAAATTTAAGGAATGCACAAAGGGCATTTACTTTACGAAGTGTTAGTGGGGTAGCATTACCAGACACACATAATTAGAAGTCAACTTTTTTTTTTTTTTACTTTCTGTGTTTGATCGCTTCTCTTTTCTGGTCTGCACCATAGAGCAGACAGACAGGGGGATGGTATCTTTAAAACTAGGTGGATTACTTGAAAGATTTTTTTTTTTTTTTTAGCAAAGCTATCAGCTTTTCGCTATTTGATGTTGATTTTTCAAAATTTTGCTTCAATTCTCTTTTGTTAACCAAGTTAGTTATACAGCTAACCTAGACAGTAACAAGTGATGAAAGGCAATAAAAGTCAAGTAATCCAGGTAGTTCAGGCTGTTAAAAGGCTTTTAGCTACAATATTTCTGTAATTTCCAAATACAACTATTAAAATCTTTTTCAAGATTTGATTTTCTTCTCTGAAAACTTACGAATAAGAATTTACAGCATAGACAAAATGCTGGCCTTGTTTTACTTTATTCTATGTAATAATTTCTAAAGTAAAAATTAGTTGCACTAAAATTTTAAATAAACGTTAAGTGTACATTATACTGAGCAATCTGACTATTGCTTTGGAGTTTCAAGTACACTCTCTGAGACAAGAAAAATTCATGATTAAACAAGACCAAAATTAATTTGGTGCAGATATTTTCACAATCAGAAGAAGAACTCAATATTTATGTGTGACCACAAACTGTCAAACTAAACTGTCTTTAACTGAATGGAGGAAAGAAAAAAACCCAAACAAACCTTCTAAGGAACAAATACAATTAAATAATTTAAAACTAATTAAATAAAACAGGGCTAGAATGACAGTTCTCAAAACTATCATCTTGTGCAATATTGATTTACAAAATGTTCCTAAAATATCCTATCGATAAATAAGTTCCTATTTTTTATTTATTCATTTACCTTTGGGTTTAGATGGCATGATCATAATGAAATTCTCAAATTAATAAAGTATCTAATACGAATCGTAGAGCTTTTTATTTTCCTTTCACAATATCACTTTTCTACAATAGGTCAGGTTAAAGAAAAGTTCAGTTAATAAATATAACGATGCTCACATTTTGTCACACCTTCTTTGACCTTTGAAATAGGCAAAATGAATGGTGTGATGTGGATGAATGAGAAAAACTTGCATCAGTATTTCACAACTTCTCAGGCCATTATTGTCATTGACAAATGAAGGATTTAGTTTCATGTTCTTCTTCAGTAAACTCTGTGTAACAGATATTTTTCCTTCTGATATGACAGAGTATTAAAATGTGTAGTGTGGTCATGATATTATTCAGTCCTCATAAGCTGAATATGTCAGAAATAAAATGGACAGAAGGTGCTTAAATAAAAGGGCCATAGGCAGTCAGTATGCCCGGAGGACTGCACATCTGAGCAGGATCCAGATCTCAGGTTTACACTTAGCTATGACGCCAGCCTGCTCTTGGACTTTAGACGCATCATCCTCATATCTCTTTTTTTTTTTCTCCTTTCCTACTTGTGTAATTGTTCTTGTCTACTTATATTGTAAAGTTTCATTGGTCTAGACAGTCTCTTACAGCATTTTATGAGAACTCAAGGAAGTATCTACACCACTGTGCAGTATTTAAATGTATATGATACCTCAGAAAATATATAACTCATTTATATAGCTGCTGAATCACAAAATATTAAAATAAGTTACAAGACCTCTAAAATTATTTTTCCCAGTTGTACGCCATCATCCTCAAAGAATGTATATGATGCATGCCTACAGTGGCACTCTAAAATACATTTTTTATTTCAGTAATTCTTAATGTTCTTCTAAACTTGATTTATTATATAAGCATGTAATATGCTATTTACAGAAGTAATATATAACCCACTAAATGTGGTTAAATTCCATTTGAGTATAATAGAAACTGAAGGAATATGGCACCTTCTAATTATGCAACACTTTGCTAGCCTGCAACCTAGAATAACCTTAGCAAGTCTCTACCATTATATGTGTCCCACTGGGAGGGATCTAACATTGTGAAACAAATGTTTTTGAAGTCTATCTTACTTTTTATGATGTTACTTGAACCAATTTTATAAAATATAATTAATTTTTAGAACCATGAAAATATAGTGTGCACAAATACATAAGCTACAAGGCTAACAAACATCATAAATTTATATGTGTATGTATGTGCATTCTTACACACACACCGCTATACACATAGACACACACAAAAAATAAACACAAAATCTAAATAGTAAGCAGGCCACTAACTTACATTTTCCCTCTTTAACAGTAGGGTTGCTCATCTAACAAATCATATTTCCGTTGGAAACGAAAGGTGCATTGCTGCCAGCATTTTGTAAGAAATAATGACACACTTTACTACCTGTAAGTGCTGACTGAGTGCTTCTGCTTTTCCTTCCCACGGTGAATGTAACACAGATTGATGAAAGA
>NW_010430925.1:7582-11436 GCF_000710305.1 Buceros rhinoceros silvestris
ACTGCAGAGGTTAAAGATGCAGACCTGGAGCTAGAAGGCAGCCCTGACACTGATGGAATACAGTACAACGAGAGTGCCCACATTATTGTCCTATCCTCTGATAACCAGTGTAATATGAAAACTGACTACAGGAGAAGGGAACAAATTAAATCCATTAATCAAGCATATCTGTGCTAAGCAGTTGCTCTAAAAAGATGAACAAATGAAATATTTGCTGTTTATTTCTATGCTTGCTAGCACTGGAGAAGAAAATTAATTATAAGACTGTGGCTAAACTATTAGTTAAGTTTTTTCTTGAGAAAACTATTCATTACTTTGTCAAAGAACAAATGAACCTCATTAGTGAGATTAGCTTCAGCAGATTATTTTGCATTAGGACACTCTAATAATATACTCTTTAAAGACTCACTGAAGGAAATAACTTCAAAGGACCAGAGTTCATTTTGTACCTCTTACTCTATTACACTTAAGTCAGAAATGTATGATTTGTCACCCCACTAAAAATCAGTTCCATTTTCTTCACACTGCTCTGGTAAAGTGGCTGTTAAGTTGTCTGTAGGCAGCTGTTTGTCTGGAATTCACGTAGAGGTCTCTCCAGTCAAGGGGTTTCTCAATTCATTCACAAAATGCCACTTTTGAAGAGAATTATCTGAAACCTAGCTTGTTCTTAAAATAAAACAAAACCCCTAAGTAGGGATTTTTTTTTTTTTCATGAAATGAAATGACAGTCGTCTGTTTGAAACTCTGTGAAATTCTTTCAAAAGCTCCTATTGATAAAGAGAAGCAAGACTTATGGAAGTTCTCTAATCTATAGAGCAAAAAGTATAGGCTGTTTTCCTATATTACTATGTCATCCTGCCTGAAACTGTTGTTATAGTCACTCCCTTTTGGAAAGAAAGGAAGTTAGCTTTCTATGAACTCTAAGCCTTCAAAGCAAATTATTACTTGCAGAAGGTCAGAGTAGCTACGTATCTACCAGCAGAAGTGGATGAGGGTTTGCAGTACGGCATTTATGCCAGAGTTTCAAATCTCTTTTTTCACAAAGGAAGTTCTTTATGGTGAAAGCCTCTGGCTTCCAACGGGCTCTGCTGCAGTGCTGGGTTTCTCATGATGCAAATGCTTCCTATGGGGAATCAAACTGAAATCCTGAAGATAAAACAGGCAAACATCAAACAGTAATTATTTTGTCACTACTCAATTGACCTGATTCCCACTGGAAGTCTAGAGGCAAAGAAGTAGCTGGTCAAACATTATAGCTCATGAAGTCTGCCTCATTGTTTTTTATGTCACCTGAGTAGCAGCCTGGCTGGTTAAACCTATAGAAAGAGCTTACAGAGCTCTTGGTGTGTTTGAGAAGCACTTTCTCACCTTATAGGTTTCTCATGTCTCATACCGCCATATCCGCCTATTAGTCTTCATATTTACAGCACAGATATCGTGTATTTTCCTGCCCAGCAATTTATTTTCATAAGTCTTGAATAAAACTACATTTTTCTTGTTCTGCTGGAAGTGAGTTAATAGAGTAAAATGTCGCTGAGGGGAAGGAGAAGGAGTTGTAACAGCACATCAAAGCACATAGATGAGCCCAACTCCATAGAACTGATTTTCCTCAAAGCCCCAGTAAGAGTTCCTATAACCCATTATTACTCATCTTTTCATCCACCCAGCAACACAATTTGGATTACTGACTGCTGAAACAACAGTGTTTAAAGATGACATTTTGGGCAACTATGAATTGTTTCCTTTATGTTTCAACCATCCTCCCAAAACAACCCCCACCACCCCCACCAAAGACCTGTTAGCAGATTAAAGCTTTTCAATTTTATTATAGATTGTTTAACAATTATAAAAATCTGGAGCAGGACTGAAAATCCCACCCAGTATCTCCATTATCTTCTGTGGAAGTGATTTAGTTGACTTTCTCTTTCTAGAAGTCATTGTGAAATGCAACAGAAATTAATCCAACAAAAGCAGCTCAAAGAGATCCCTGATAGCCACTCTCAAAACTCAACTTCAATTGCAAAAATGCATTTGGTACAATAGGGACTGCTGATCCCTGGGGGTAATGTTCAAAACTACCTTGAAGATTTAACTGTGGACCTCACACCCATGTCCTATGTCCAAGCATTCCCGTATTTTTAACAAGACATCCTGTCTTTACATTGTTTTAACTCCACTTAACTTCATTGTGGTAACAAATCCATCCAGCCTGAAGCTATTTTAGCAGGAAAGAATGTATTCAATACAAGTCTCACACGGTGTTTCAGTGTTTGCCTTTCATAATTCAGCTACATAGTATGTGTCCAGAGGTTATCTTTAACCATATTTCTCTTTTCGGTATATGACAGGATAAAATCTTTGACATTATGTCCTTAGCAGGAGATGACTGCATTAGCCTGTATTCCCCACAGCAACATTTGACAGATTGAAGTGTGAATGGTGGTATCTGGAAGGTAATTTGGCATGGGCCCATGATTCAAAGCCTCCTTTCTTGTTTTTTCACTGCTGGAGCACTTACACAGCCTTAGTAAGAATTCAAGTCATCCTTTGTGGAAACAGCGCTTTAAAGGTTATCTAGAAGAGCCTTCTCTTTTACTGCAGTAAATCTTCTGTGAATAATGGGCAACTGGCTACCATAAAAGATAATATTTTCTGCAGTCTGTACAGTCTGGCCTATAGTTGCACTCATGATTTTGAATGATAAAAGAAGCTTCTACTTTTTTCATGAAAGATGTGTCCCGTGTATAAATGATGCAAACAGTAAATGGAGGTGGCATGTAATAAAACCATCTGAAATATCTATTACTAAGGGAGAAGTTTGAAGTCAAGGTAGGTGAATAAAGAAACATAACAATGGCAACAGTAAATGTTTGTGAAACAACGAACTAGAAAATGGATAGTGGATACTATAATAGCTACAGCATTTCATAGAATTGAAAAGCAACAGATGATGGATTAACAGAATTTTTATATATATAACTATATAAAATGGAAATAACATACTATTTACTCAGACTTCCTGTTGGAAGTAAGATATTAAGGAAAAAAGGAGATCCTGCAAGCATAGGATATTTTAATTTTGAAGAATCACGATACACAACCAAAATAACCTAGGGTGGTTTTATGATGAGCTTGAAAAAGACAAAGTCCAAATTAACTTCCACTGACAGTGTTGTTGTCCGTAATATGAAAGGCTGGAGTTCGTGGTCTGAAACAGGCAAACCTTGAAACTCTGTCTCATTTTAGAAGGTAATTGTTTCATTGTTTGTGTGAGATTAGGTATTTGCTTCAGTTATTTTTAAATTAAATGCTTCAAAAAGCCTTTTTTTTTTAGGGCAGAATAAGAGCAAAATTTTAGGTTTTGTCTTTATATGCATTCAGAAACCTTTTTCTTGACAGATCTTTTTTTATAGGCTGGATTTACAGATGAGTTACAGCATGCCACATTTGACTTTGGACTCCCAGAAATATTTGAATTGTTGTCCTCTGCCATACCAAACTAATTTTTTGTAGTCTCATTTCAGAACATTATGTTGACACAAACTCTTTTTACAAGTTTGTTCACTGAAAACTCAACTGTTTATTTTTTTTTTTTTTAGATATAATTTGTTCTGGTAGAATGACCTCTCTGGAGGCTTTCTTCATAGCTTTCAAGATAATTTTGTGTTTCTTAATGTGATACTCTGATCTCTAGGGGGTTTGCCTGCCTGCTAGATGAGGAGTCTTCAAAAAATCATTTATGACTAGATTTTTGAGACTATCGTGCTAAATGTGCTTGTATTAGTATTTCATCAGAAAGTTCAAGTGACATCTAGAAGCATAATCAGCCGGAATTCAGACATATGTCATGTGAC
>NW_010430926.1:0-9114 GCF_000710305.1 Buceros rhinoceros silvestris
CAGGCCGCGGGTGGTGGGTGGGGGGAGGCTGCGCTAGCGGCGTGGGGGCGGTCCGGCAGTAAGTATCTTTAACAGCGTGGATTTACCAGCCCCACTCCCTTCAGCCGGAGATCTGTGGTCGTTTTGGTGCATTTGCGGGTCTCCTCACTCGGAGAGCATCGTTCTCATGGTAGACTCTCTGAAGCTTTATGAGGCTGCCCTAAAGCCGCGGGATGTCTTTCTGGTGGCCTGTTTTTCTGTCCTTCTCGAAGAAATGTGTGAGTGCGAACTTTTTTCGGTACCTGTGTAATAACGTTTCCTCTGCAAAGGTGAGTTTGACCTGGCATGGTTCTACTGACAAGGGAGAAGCAGCAGCGTAGTCAGCACAAGGTGGTGTTCACTTCCTCCCTTGTTCAGTGAGATGAACAGATGTTGCCCTGTCAAGCACTACTGTAGTTGAATTCATATTTCTTCTAAAACTGGCCTCTCTTTGGGCTAGCTAAGCATAGTGTATGCTAGTGGTGATTTGGCACTTGGTTGGCTTTAGACTTCAGACAGTTATGTTGTTTCCTGACTCACCTCCAGCACGCTCAGACCTGTGAAGTGTAACACATTGCAAATGGCTTACAGAGCCGCAGTCTTTCTGATTATTATCTGACTCTGTTAAGCAGAAACTCGTGGAGAAATGAGTTTCACTTAAGTACATGAGTTTCTCTTGCATTTTTAACAGCCAAGCTTGTCTTCTAGATATTCATCTTAATAGTTGGTATAGTTAACTCAAAATCGAAGCCTAGTAAGAAGGACTGACAAAACTGTTTAAAGTTATGTTGAAAATTGTGACCTCGTAGGTATTTTTTCCTGTGACTTACAAATATTTTAAATGTCTCTAATTATTTTAACATTTTTTTTGCTGATTAATAGGCTTGCTGAAGCATTGCTATGGAGCTAGAATGGGAGTGAAAGGAGTTTTAATTATTTGCTTCCAATAATGTATTCTGAATACAGTAGCATGGTGTTATTCAGGGCCTTGTTTTTGAAGTTTTAGGTATTCAGCTGGTGAAAAAAAACAACAGTTAATCTTAGTGTTTGTTTACTTATTTGCTTTTATTTCAAGCAGAGTATTTCTTCTTTTCTAACAGTAACAAAATTAAAAGATTCAGGATGAAAATGGCTTGTTCTCATTTTGTTTTAGCTTTTTCCTTCAAGTTACTTTAAATTAGTCTTTGACTTCTAATAAATATTTTTACTGTAATCTATCACTTGGTTTCTGTTGCTTTTCTTTTTGATTGTCCAACAGTCCAGCTTGTACTAGACCTCCAAGAGTGCAATATGCTTATGCAAGTAAAATATCCTTTAATTAGCACTGCAATTTATCAGTATAAAAGGTCATCTTTTATCTCTTCTGTAGTCTGAGTTTGACAACTATTCATATAGTGCTTATTTTCAAAACTCTGTCATTTTTCTCCAGGTTTAAGTTTATTTTATCATACAAGTTCCTCACTGCCATAATGAGGCTAGTGATTCTTGAAGATTATGATCAGGCTAGTGAATGGGCAGCAAAATACATCTGTAATCGTATTATCCAATTCAAGCCAACTCAAGGAAGATATTTTACGCTTGGTCTACCAACAGGCAAGTTTTATTCAAAGTCTATGTAAATGACTAACCTAGAACTATGTTTGTATCATTGCTAACTAATACAGTATTTAAAAGACTGCAAATATATTTTTGGTAATATTCCAACTTATTTATTTTTCAATATGGATTTGATTTGTGTAAAAAGTTGTAATGTCTTAGGAGGTGAGAAATACTAAATGATAAATAACAGATTTCTTTTATGTTGAAAAGCATTGTAGCAAAGTTTGACTGTGAAGAAATTTAAATACACCGAAAATGTTGTGTGGATACATAGAACAGTAGAAAAACTTTATTTAACAGGGAGTACGCCTTTGGGATGCTACAAAAAGCTGATAGAATATCACAAGAATGGAGATCTCTCTTTCAAATATGTAAAGACTTTCAACATGGATGAATATGTAGGTAAGATCTGCTAATAATTTGAGAACACACTGATAATTTTTTTCTATGATTAAAACTGTTAAATACTTTGTCAAAGCACAAGGTCAGTCCAGTAGGTTTGCAGTCCTGTGTTAAACTTCTGTGCATGGGATCATCTTTAGCATTTTTCTGTATTCCTTCATCCACAAAAATACAAATACTGGCTAAATTCAGTGCTTCACAGTACTTCTGTAGAAAGTATATTGTCACGTTGTATTGTGACTGCATTTCTGTTGAAGGCTTGACAGTCTGTGGTAAGATCTATGGGAAGGAAATGTAAACCAATTACTCTGTGCATGCCAACTGGAAATCTTTTTTCTTGATATAAATACTGCGTTATCTGACTAACTGAGGGTTGCCTTGCATGCTCTGTATTAATTATGCATAGACCAGAATTAAGGTGGTTTGGTTAAATCTTGCAATATGTTAATTTTACTATAATGATTTCAGGGCTTCCCAGAAATCATCCAGAGAGCTACCATTCCTATATGTGGAATAACTTCTTTAAACATATTGACATAGATCCAAATAATGCTCATATCCTTGATGGGAATGCTCCAGACTTGCAGGCGGAATGTGATGCATTTGAAAAGAAAATTGAAGAAGCAGGGGGGATTGATCTGTTTGTTGGAGGTACGAAGAAATGCTCTATGGTTAGTTGTGATTCAGAACAAATACACTGGCTCTGAAATTGCTATTCTTGCTGCTTGCCTAATCTACCTTTTCCTATAATGGTGTAAGAAAGTTCTGTTACTAACAAAAAGCATCAGTATCAAACCAGAAGTGTTGGTGTCCAAGTTTCTAATAAATTAATATCAAGTAATCTCTGAATGTTTTTAATTGAAAATGGGGAACCAAAAGGAAAGAATGAGTCCTAAAACCTTTTTATTCATTTACAATGAATGAGGATTTACAATGTTTGAGGATATTTGTTGACTCTCAGGTCTGGAATGATTTACTTTTTTTAACTTTGAAAAGGCATTGGTCCAGATGGCCACATTGCATTCAATGAACCCGGATCAAGTTTGTCTTCAAGAACAAGATTAAAGACTTTAGCAATGGACACCATTTTGGCAAATGCTAAATACTTTGATGGAGACTTATCTAAAGTACCAACTATGGCGCTAACAGTTGGTGTGGGTACAGTGATGGATGCTAGAGAAGTAAGAACTCATTTAGTTCTAGTTGCATGTGTCTGTTTTCAAGACTAGTTGGTTTCGATACTGGGATTGAAAGTAAAGAGGCCTTTGTTTTGCAGGTGATGATTCTTATAACAGGTGCACATAAGGCTTTTGCACTGTACAAAGCAATTGAAGAAGGAGTCAATCATATGTGGACGGTTTCTGCTTTCCAGCAACACCCTCGTACTATCTTTGTGTGTGATGAAGATGCTACTTTAGAACTAAGAGTTAAAACTGTGAAGTACTTTAAAGGTGAGCACTGAATCAGAGGTTACACATATTTAACAAAACCAAATTTTAAATTATATTGATCTAAGTCTGAGCCTTCCAACAATTTACAGTAGCTAATGTATAACCTCACATACTAAATGTTAACTTATTTCTTGTGAATGGAAAAGTGCTAGGAGGCATAACCTGCGTTCCTTACATTCCTGACAAATCTACTTTGGAAAAATATTTTCTTTGCTTCCAATTTGAAATGATAGTTTAGTCACCTAATGTATGTAAAACAGCAGCAGTCTGGTGTTCCAGAATACTGGTCTTAACTATACTGGAATGTTTCGCTTAAGGAAAACTTGGTGCATATATTAATCCTGATATATTTTTTGTGCTGCTTTTGCTATGTGCTGTAATGTGCTGTCTAGTAAACTTGAGATGTGTGATGCAGACTTTGAAGCCACTTGAGGACATTTTTAATACAGTACAATTAACATAACAGTCCATACTGACCTTGAATACACTGCACCCTTTTACCGTGCTTTTCATATTTGTAGTAGATATATTGAGGCAAACTTTTTTATAGTCATGGAGACTTCCTAGATGTGAATTCTGTTTCACTGAGATTGTAGAAGCTGAGAAAAGTAGTTTTCTCCCTAGTATATTAGCACAGCAAATGCAATTGTGTAAATCAAATTGTCTTTCCCACTAGCACGGATACCTGAGCATTATATCACCAGTGTCCGTAAATGTATTAGATTGCAATTGTGGCATTAATGTGACTTTTACCCTGACATCGCTTGTAGCCAACTTGTTAATTTGGGTTTTTTTCAGTATGCTGTTCTCTGCCATATATTGGGGATTGGGGTGTGTTAGTCTTTAGCTGTATCACACTGCTAGGTAGTACTTCTTGTTGTCTGCAAAGATAAACTTCTTTAACTGCTTGGTTAAGTTTTAAACACTATCCTGTAAATCATATAAACAAAAGCTTTGCTTGGGAGAGATAGAAGTCTAATGTAGAATTGCTAGGTATGGATCACATTGAACATTGCTTTAAAAACAACAAGGGCTACAGTGTATGAATGTGTGCTATTGTGTCACACTGTATTTAGCTACCCTGTAATACGGAGCAATACAATCCTTAAAAAGAATGTTTACTTTAAACTTGCTTAACTTTAACTACTCAAATCAGTGAGATTTTCCCTTGTTAAGATGGAGGAGAAATGAATGTGGGTCAAATTTCCAGTTGTTTCTGAATCTTGATCTTCAGGTTAGATTTCTTAGGAAGCTAGGTAGTTCTTAAGACTGCTAATTATGGTAGCTATATTTACTGTGATTTTTCACTGTTTAAAAAATCTCAAGGTACTACATGAAACTTTACTTTTTTTGAGAATCAAGTATCACACTGTCTAGTAACTAGGATAACTGTTACTTCACTTTTGTTTAACTTTCTGAAAATGTATTAGAGGGTAAAATTATCAAGTGTACTTAATGTTCTTATTGGAAAAGGGACAGGTAACTTTGCAGAATGAATTTTGAATTCACTAATTAGTCTGCAGATAGGTCAGTTCAGGATATTTTTTCCATATTTGTGCATGCTCTTAGAACTGTATGCAGAAATCTCTTTATTCAAAGCATACTTGAACATACAGAGAGACTGTCCTTTGAAATAATTGTTGTGGCATCTGCCAAGTAAGGACTCTGGTCATACCTTTAGAAAGACCTTTTGTTTCTAACTGTTTTTCCTAAAAACAGGATGTCACTACTGAGATTTAAATATCCTTCATTAAATACGGCAGAGGCAGTACTTCGTAAGCATTTTTCATGCCTCTAGGAAGTGGGTAATTACCTCCATTTCCCTTTTTTAGAAAAAACGCTGATAGGAAATGAAATGCTTTATGAAGTTCAAAACATGGTTGAAGTTTGAGTAGTGTGCAGCTGTTACTTTTCCAGTACAAATGGCTTTTGTATTAAATGTATGCTTAGTATTTTCTCACTTAGTGTTAAAATCCTGAAAAATACTAGACTTGATCTTTCCCATGTACATCAACTCAATAGTTAGCCTTCATGAAAGCTAAGAAACCGCTTCCTTCAGTTACGTTGCCTTCTAAGATTTAGGGGTTTTTTTGCACAAACATCTGAAGACTAAGTCATTACCCTTTGGAGACACAAAGAGATGGGTTCTTGAGTTGGTTATAGGTGTGCTGGCTGTTCAGTATGGCTGAACGCATCATCAGGTGGAGAAGGAAGTAGTAACATCTTCATTTTATAATAATCACACACTGATTAGGAAGAGATGCTACATAAAATGTCTTTGTTTGTGGTCACCTATATTAGTGACCTGAGATTCTATACTTATTCAAACTTTCCAGTTAATGCAGTAACACAACTTGTCACCAGATGCATCATGTAGCAAAGGCATGTGAATATTCTTTGCCATAGGTCATCACTAAAATGTGGGTAACTGCCAGACTGCTTTCATGTTTAAGAAAAATTGCTGTACTTTTAATGTTGCATATTACTTAAATTTGTAATTTTAGGCGTTAATCTTTAGTGTTAAAATGGACTTTAACATTGCAGATCGTGAACACTGATCACTTACTGTTATTAGTCCCTAAGGTGAATTGAGGTTAAAAACATGCCAGTGACTGAATCCAGTATAGCTTAGGCATATAACATAGGTAATGTTTTTGCTAAGTTGTAACAATGTAAAGAAAGCAGCACCTTTTTTTTATTTATCTTTAGCAATTTCCAAAATTAAAGTATCTGAACAGGAAAAAAATGCTCCCCTCATCACAGCTATGGGTTGACTTGTATATGACCAAAAAAAAAAGGCCATCTAGGATAGGAAACAGTTAACTGCTGAAGTTCTGAATCTGCATTAACAGTCTGGATACTCTCAGTTTGGTTTTGCCCACGTAGTATTTAACAGTTAAATACACTGTTAATACAAGTACAGTATTAATTACAAAGGCAATAATACCCAAATACACTAGAACATTGTTGTTCAGGCTGTAAAAGTATCAGTATGTGTACAGCTGATTTTCATGACGAACTGTGGTATGAGGGAATTTTATGTTCCTGTGATGCAGTTTTTAATACCAAAAGAAAGATGGGTGAATCTCATGTATTCAATTCACTTGGAAGTATTCCAGACCTACTTTTTCTTGGCTCTATTACCAGAGAACTGTCTCATCCCTGCTCACTTTATACTGAAGATGTCATTAGTATTGAAGTGATACAGGAATATACATGCTGTCTTCTGATTTTAAACTACTTTAAATAGCCATTGTTACTGTCTTCAGTGAACTGTTTAAAATGTATACTTTGAGGCAAGCTCCAAATAAAAATGTGGATAGAATGACACATTGAAAAAGTATAACTAATGTAAAGCTGGCATTGTTGCTTTCCCTCCAAGGTTTAATGCATGTGCACAATAAGCTTGTGGACCCACTGTACAGTATGAAAGAAAACTGAAAGAAGAATTGAAGAGGAACTCCATGTGGGTCAACAGCAACACTTTTAGGTAGCAGATGAGTTCACTGCTATGCAATATGCTGAAAACTGTTTAAAATGGGGAATCCTAGGTACTGTATTTTTTAAAAGGTCCAATATCTGTACATTCACATTCCATCTCTGCGGTGTTGCGCATTTTGCTTTAACGGTTGGAGCTCTGTTGTGGGCTGCTACATAACTAACTGGAACAGAACCTGTGGGAGAGTGCATGTTACATAGGGGTGGGGGAGTGGAAGCAGAGCACTTATTCTAGCACAGCAATGTAAAGCATCTGCCTTGTGTTAAAGATGATGATATTTTATCTCCAGGAATTTGTAAATTTTGGCTTGATTAGTGTAACTACATTTTGTGTCTCTAGACAGAATGGTTTTGGCTTTTGTCAGTACTATGGACTTTTAATAGTTGTACAATTTCTACTCTGAAATGTTCTGTTTACATATCTAATGTATACTGACTGAGCTTTTGCACTTGGTTGCCTTAAATTTATCTTAAACAGTTTTTGGGCATCTCAAGTCCTGCTGTACAATTCAGGCAAATAAAAATACAAAAATAGTGCCTAAAAATGCACCAAATTCTTCAAAGTTATAACTTACTCCACAGATGAAAATATTAAACTGATATAGCACACTTTGCTCTCATGTATTTCAAATTACTTTAGGATTTTTTATATTTTTGGTAATTGAGCTTTATATGTAAGGAAAATCTAATGTTCCTTTTCAGAGGTACCTGTTTAATTGTACCATTGATGTTACTATTAAATGCCTGAAAAGAGGTTAATTTACAGGAATATAATGTCTGCAAGTTTAATACATGATCATTTAAAGCCAACTGTTAATCACTTTGCAATAGTTACCTCTCATTGTATCATTATAAACATGAAGCTGTTAAAAGGAATGTTATTTCCTACTTTGAATTTAAGTAAAACTTAAATATAAAGCTATAATTTCAAAATTGTTTTGTTTCTAATATAAATTCTGACAAATATTTCTGGGATTTAGGGAGAGATTAAGAGTTTTGTGCTGCCTTCCACCTGAGGAGGAAGTTAAGAGTTTATTTAGCCTTTTTTGGGGGGTGGTGGGGTGGGGAGGAGCATGCCCTTGTGCAAAATACTCATTGGGAGGAAATACAACAGAGCACAGCTTCAACAATTTAACTTCTCTCCTGGATGACAGACCCTTATTACAAATCATGTTACCTCCACTGAGATGTGGTAGAGTCCCTGCTGCTGGAGGGTTTTCATGATGTGGTTGGACAGGACCTAAGATAACCTCATCTAGGCTCACCTTTCCCAGAAAGGGTTGGACCAGGTGGCCTTTTAAAGGCCCTTCAAACCTCAACTGTTGTATGATTCTGTTAAATTACAGAAGTGTCTGTCTAGAGCAGTGGCAGGAAGTCAGGCCCTGTGTTTCCGTTTAGCTTGAACAAGCAGTTTCCAGTTAAGACTCAACTTTTGCACATGTAATTTTTGAAGCATAATGCAATGCTGAGGAGAAGCAGTTTAGAAGACTGTGCTGTTACATGTAGTATTCTCACAAAATGCAGTTATGCTTGCCAGTCTTCACAACTAAGTAAAGACTTTAATTTATAAAATAAAAATTTGTATTAAATGTGAGGCTAAAAATCTTGAATCTTTATTACTACTGAAGGAATTTAAGCATGTTTTTATCTTACTGATCATGATCCATCTTATAGCTAAATTGGGAATTTTAATGAGAAAACAATAGAAGTTGGGCTCAAGCATGAGTGGAAATGCATAGCTTTTATATCCCTCCCTCTTCTTCTAAAAATGTTTTCTTCCTTGCAACTCCTTATTTTTGTTCTCTATTCCAGAGCACTTTTCAGTCTTCTGTCTCTCTTGGCAACCTTACCAACTAAAGCCCTCTTTTGTGTTGTCTCAAGACATGTGAGACCAAAGAATTAGTATCTCCTTGCTCTTTATGAACTTCTGTGAAACACAGGCCAGTGTAAATACTGGTACAGTAGTACCTATACTTGTCTGAGTGGGTCTCAGACTGCTGTTGTCTCTTTTCATGAATAGTCTTATTTTTCTCCAGTTCATTTCTGTTGTTAAACTTTTTTCAAAGCTATGAATTTTACAGGCTGTAGAATTCTACTCTAGACCCTGTAAATTTGTGACTTTAATTTTTCTTACACTATGACACTC
>NW_010430926.1:9212-33414 GCF_000710305.1 Buceros rhinoceros silvestris
TATCATTTCAGTCTGTAAGATACTTCCAATTACTTTCTTACTGTGATGAAAAATGACTGCAAGATCCAAGCAAACGGCTCACTGAACTTCATTTACAGGTTTACCGGACTGCAAGGTGCAAGAAAACTGTGCATTTGAAGTTCACTTACAGGTTTATTATGCCACTGTTGCAGGTTTTCATGGATACAATGGAAGAATGCACTGTTGGTACTTAAAAAGTAAGAATACACTGTAATGACCCCACATGCACTAAAGATTACATGTTAATCAATCCCTCAAGTTCACAAACTTACAATATGCTAAATATTCACTTACCCCTACTTTCTTACTGTGATGAAAAATGACTGCAAGATCCAAGCAAACGGCTCACTGAACTTCATTTACAGGTTTACCGGACTGCAAGGTGCAAGAAAACTGTGCATTTGAAGTTCACTTACAGGTTTATTATGCCACTGTTGCAGGTTTTCATGGATACAATGGAAGAATGCACTGTTGGTACTTAAAAAGTAAGAATACACTGTAATGACCCCACATGCACTAAAGATTACATGTTAATCAATCCCTCAAGTTCACAAACTTACAATATGCTAAATATTCACTTACCCCTCCAGGTAAGGGTTCCATACTCCCAGCAGAGCAACCTTGGCTGGTCCTGGCCAAGGCGGAAGGGTCTCCATATGCTTCCAATTTTCCTGCCCAAAACTTAAGGCTTTTATCCCCTGATATGTGACATTTGGCAGGGCTGTGCCTGAGTGGATTATACTATCTGGAAAGTTTATCTTTGGTGGTCTGATGGCCCTTACCCTCCTGTGAGCAAGATTTAACCTGTACTTGTTCTTTTGCTAATTTGGTGATGTCTAATACTGAATAGTGGCTGTATGGAGCTTTTTATTTGTTAAGAGACATTTTATTTGTTAAGGGATTTCAAGGCTTCACTTTGTTTCCGTTCTTAGTATGATGCAGTATTCAGACAACTCTGGGCTAAGCCGATTCCCCAGCTTCCCAAAAGTCATCACTGCATGGGATAAGGCAAAGTGCGAGAGGAAGCTCAGCCGAATTAATGACCCCCTGCATTTCACCTTTGTTCTCAGAAACCAGTTCAGCCAGTTAGTCCTAAATGTAATTACAAAATACCACTTGTCAGCTACTAAAAATAAGTCAACCATGAAATCACATTGTTTTACACATTACCTTGCAGTCCATTGTTAAAATCTAAATGGCAAAGCAAGCACTTTCAAGTTCAGTAAGTCTTAAGTTATTGATTCTTGGGTAAATGAGTAATTTCTAACATCATGTGGCACATCCCCTTAAACATTTTTTTTCCTTTTTCTAGAGAAGATTTTAAAGTATATTTCAAAGCGGGGGTGGGGGGCAAGTGACTGTCTAGAATCATAATTTTCTGTCAAAAACTAATACTTCGTTTACTGTTATTAGCACTAACCAGTTAATCAGGTACAAGTCCTCTCAGAATTAGACTACAAATTCCTTTTTTTTTTTTTGCTTCAGGTAATTATAATAAGGCTAAAAGATTGAGGAGTTCTAGTCTCATTCTCAAAGTAGCTTTATCCATTCATATGACTTCAACTAGGTAACATATTTCATATGTCATACTCAGCAACTTTATGAAAGATTTACTATCTGGATAATCTCTAGCTTACTTTTAGCTTCTGCCTTCTTCCTTAGTACAGAGCCAGTACTTTCTCTCTTGTATAGAAATTATGATTTCTTCGGACATCAGCAGAGCTAGGCTGTATTAATGGTAAACTGACACAACTTAATTGTTGCTTAAAATAGTGTGGTACATTTAAAAAAAATCATGATCAGTTTTTCCTCATGTGATTTCCCAGCACCATCATGATTTCCTAACTTCAGAAGGTAAACAGGAAGTAGCTTGATATTTTTGTGGCAACAGTTAAAACTTTTATTTTAAAAAAGCATCATTTATCTATACATACCTTTCAATTATTTTTGCCACATTTCTCCTGTCTTCTCATACAAAGACTTGCAATGCAAAAATAAAACATAATGATATATTAAAATTTAAAAGTATGAAAACAATGAAATACAATGAAAAGCAATACTGACAACTTTTAGATTCAGTCAAGTCAAATTAAATAACTAATTTCATAATAAACTACTAGTATCTGTACATTTTTAATTTATGTTCCTAGATACATTTAATTTATACCTTTTAAAGTCAAATATGTTCCCCCTCACAGTGTTAAGTTATACACTAGTTCATTATGCTACTGTCCACAAAAAGTTGAAAGAATAATCAGCTGAATGTCACCGGTCTCTATTTGTCAGTTTGTCTCTTTAAAACACGTATAAAGGCATCTCTTGGTACTTCCACATTGCCAATTTTTCTCATCAACTTCTTGCCTTCTGCTTGCCTCTTTAAAAGCTTCATTCTTCTTGTAATGTCTCCACCATACTAAGAAAAGGAAAAATTTTTGTAAGCTTTAATGCAACTGCAGTACATTTCAAAAACACAAAACTCATGGACTTAAAAATAGTCAGAAAGGATAGTTATGACAAAACATTATTTTATAATCTAAAGTTATCCCCAAAAGGCCATTAGTTAGAAAGAACAAGGGGCCAGGTAAGCATGTTCATTTGGACAACTGAGGGCTGATTTCAGTTACCTAAAGATATATATATTTACATTGTGACATTAGACACAACCTGTAAGATATCCAGAACCCCGCGGAACAGCAGCAGGATGCCAGTTCAGATAGACTGGGGCATCCTGACTAGCACTGTGAGCTTATGTGATAGATTAACTGAATCCTTACACAATGTTCAACAAACACCATCCCACATTTGTGCCTAGCAGAAGAATTTTATAACAGTTGAAGGAACTTTTATAATAGAGGAAGGAACACTTGGGCTTTCCCCCCCCCGCCACGTTTGCCTCCGAGATACATAGTATTTTTCCTATAGTTTTGTCTTGTCTTGTTGATAGTCAGCTACTGCATATTTAAGGCCTTACCATTACGTATTACTGAAAGCCCAAGTAAAAGTCTAATCACAATCAATTTTCTAAAAAAGAACTTTTATAGTTTCTTAAGTCACCTGAAAACAAAATAACAATTTAGGAAATGTGAAGTTACATATATATGTGTGTACACAGACATACGTTTACTGTATGTCTACAACTATTAGAAAATGGTGAGACAGGAGTGAACATGGACACACTAGTGAATTCACTCTTTAAGTGTGTAATTTTGAAAAAGCCATTACTCTTTCTGATCCACTCTTCCTGAAAGCTGCCAACTAGATGTTACATGAGCTGAATTTTAAAATAAAAGCCTAGAAGTATCTGTTAATATTCCACTGACATTTCAGAGCACAAGCAGAAAGTGTCTTTCCTGGGTTTCTGGGTAAAGGTAGGCCTGTCACATTAACAAGGCTTCTATGTTTACATACATCACAAACATCAAAAAATGAAAAAAATACCTACACATTTTGCGACAACATTTTTTCTGTAAGCTTTCAGTCTGTAAAATAAAATAAACGTTAACATATTAGGACATCATTCATATGTGAAGCTAAATACTGAGGTGTTAAAATGCTAAGTGCTGTTTCTCAACTAGTTTTGTAAGATAGACTGGAATCACATTTTCATATTTTGTGTACAGAAGTTCTGTAAAGAAGAGAATTCACATTTATTAATTTTATAAATATCCCATGGGGTGTATAATCTGTGCCTAAAAATTACAATCTTTTTTATGGAGGATTTCTGCTGTGATTCACAGTACGTGTTACATACGTGCATAAATAGATACGTACACACAAATTCTTACAGCACCTCTGCTTAGATCCCTATCTTTAATTCTTTTACCTCAATTTAAATCCTATTTATACAGCAACAGCAAAAATGTGACAAGAAACACAACAACAAGGAAGCGGTTTGCTCTAAAAGGAGTGCTGCTAAGAAACAGCTGTCTGTGCAGCTTGCAACACATTTCTTTTGGGACAGCACAATTCAGTTCTTTTTTTTTTTTTTTTTGCTGACTCACCCAGAGATTAAGTTATTCCACAACTAGCTAATTTTTTTCAGTAGTAAGAAACTTTTTCCACTGCCAAACAGGAAGTGGACACAAGGGTAGGATGTTGCAAGTTACATTCTACCCAAAAAGTGCAATGCTGACTATAAGAATTTAAAATAATTTTTTTTCAATTAAATTTATACAAAGTCCTCATAGTCACAGCTCAAATGTATTTTATTTTTTTTTCCCCAGAGGTCCTGTAGCATATGCAAAAAAAATACAACTTTACAGTAAAATCAAAGTGCTGTAATGTATGAAGCTATTTAGGTAAGACATTAAAAGTCCGTATTTTAAGTAGCTAAAATAAGGAGGAGAAAAAAAAAAGGAAATGGAAGGGCATCACTTACGTTTCTCTTGCAATGATTTTCTTGCCAATAGCAGCCTGGATGGCTATTTCAAACAACTGTCTAGGTATAGCATCTTTTAAGCGTTCACACAGGAATTTACCAGTAGCGTATGCCTTGTCACTGAAAAAGAAATTCAACGGGGTTTTCAGAAAGAGCAATACAACCCCAAAAATATATCCATAGTATCCAAAGTGGTAAAAGGATTTTGGTAGAGATTTTCCTCATTTTAACGCAAAAGATAAGCAGATCAGATCATAATTTTACATCTAATGAGTGGTTTCTGTATGTCACCTGTTTCATACAAACAGGTGATAAGATTGTATTAACAGAAGATCTTCAACTAAATTTAAAATGCTGATAATAAACACCTTGATTATCTCCACTGAAGCTATTTTGACTACTGTCAGAGCTTCAAATGCAAATTTAAACCTAGGTCAAGGAGGATTTCCATTGACCGTAGGCCCAAAAGGTCAAAAGATTTACATATGACAGAATTATTTTTAGAACATCTGTTTTTATATAACAATATATATTTAAAAAGTATCTATGATATTCTTGACATCTGCTGATAAAAACTATCCAACTATATATATTCAGCATCTGCTTCAGATTTTGGAAGGAGAAAAATAACAAAAGGTCTAAAGAAGCTACTAAACAAATACTTGCACAAGCCACTGAGAACAAATGGGTCTCTTCTCTAAAAACATCCATATTTAGCCAACATTTTTTAGAAACATACAACTGAAAACAGTTTTACATGTTTTCATCCAACAATGTGACTTCTTGCTATCTGTAGAAAGCCAACAGTTCAAGCGTGAAGTACTTCAGTAATGTTCATTAGGCATTATAGTTTTAGAAGATATTTATTTGTATAAGTAGGAAAAATAATAATGGCTAGCTAAATACTCAGCTTACAGTACCCTCAGTAATTCTTTCTCCAAAGTAATTCAGCATTATTCTTTTTGTACAGACAGATATCTATTCACAGTGAGAGGACTGAGAATAAGTGAAGCAGGAGCAGAATGAATGCTGACTACAAGTTAAAATGTTTTGTGATCTAAAGCTAAAAGAAAGGCTGTCATTAATAATGAAACAGTTCAGAGGTACAAGCTAAATTCATCAAGAAACACATGTTAAAGCAATAACTAATTTCTGCAAGGTTGGCCACTCCACTTTGCATCTTCTCAAAAGTAAGAGATGCAGATAGATTGCTAAACCCTGCATTTTTAAGAAAAACACATTAAGTAGTAAACATATACAAGAGAGTTATTCCACTCCAGCCCCACAATCTTTCTGAACAAAGTAAGGTTTCCCTTTTCCTATGTCAATCTTCTGAAAGTAAGGAATTCCAAGGATTTCAGGATTGAAGTTATGTAAAAAATACAACGCAATACAAATTTTTAGCAACTACAGGTTAGTATTTTAAGAAAGACCAAAAAACCCCAAATAAATCCCAAAACAAAATCTGGAAAATGTTGATCTCCAGATTACTGGAAAGGGATGCTGAAGTTACAGAAGGAAGACTTTGTGAGAAGAAAGCAAGGGGAGAGGCTGGAAGCACGAAGGCATTATTCTCACCAGCAAATTTTCCTCGGAAACGTACAGAAACTGAATCAGTTTAGTAAAAAAATTTCTGAGGTAATTACATCCAGTAAATACTTACTTTCTTCTGGTACTCTGCCTGGGCACAAGATAACAACAAACTTCTACAGAACAGGAAATATTGGGAGCATAATTTTTTTTTTTTCAGTTTTTCAGTAGTAAATAGTAAGTGCCATAAACAATTCATCTCACATCTCCTAGACTAGTCTGTATTTAAGTTTTTCCAGCTCCTTAAAAGATCATTTTGCATTTCCTTCTTCTCCCTGCCCTACATGACCACAAAAATGTATCTAGCACTTAAATGCCTCTTTTTAAGATCATGTCCAAAAGTTGTGATGAGGTAAAATCCTCAATGCTCTTTACATACATATTTGTCGTGTAATCATCATACATACATACGTTTTCATTCTATATTAATACGAAGTCTTACATCTTTGGAACAGAGAATCCAGTCAACCTACCTGTGTGTGATCGTTGCCAGTTCTTCAACTTGATTTCCATTTAGAAGAACATCCATTTTTATAAGGTCTGCTGCCTGGTATCCTGCATCTTCGTAATCAAAACTAAACGAAAGGAGTTTAAAACTCAGTGATTTTGTAAAAATTATATTCTGCACTCTGTGTTCCATAAAGTTTCAGTTTTAGACAGATTTCTTAATAAAACTCTCAAACTTTTTATTAAAATAGGTGCACAGTTTTTAAGAGCCTCTCAGTATGTCTCCCTTATGCAAGACTGGACTAGAAATGTACTGCAGATAAACCTCATCTCCAAGGCAGCACAAGACATCCTGTCTTCCAGCTTCTGAACAAGGTAAATCAATCAAAAATCTACATTCTTACTGCAATCTCTTAAAGAGTTTAATCAAACACTTCTTTTCTGTTAGCTGGAAACTCTATTATCATTCTCTCTGACAACCAAGTTTTCTTCTGCATTTGCACACTGTATTTCTCCTTTGGTAGGTATGGGCCTTGCTGTCTGTGTGTCAGTTTGCAGAAATTCTTAAAGAGATGCACAGATACATGTTTTTTATATATATATATATCTCAAAGTAATACCAGAACAGAGGGGAAAATAAATCCTTTGAATATTTCAAAGTACTTCTATATTAATTGGTTTAGATAAACCACAGTTATGTCAACAGATTGATACAACACAAGCATGATTATTGACAGCATTAAATACACAAGCAACAGTAGAGAGTCAGTTAGGAAGTAAGCATCAAGAAAGACGACAATGCAACATTGTTTGCAATCACAGCTGAATCAAGGGAAACACAGCATAATTCTGCTAACGAGATAAAACTCCCGTCTGTTTCAAGACATTATCTAATTGGAGAGATAGATCCTGAGAGAAAATTCAAAATCTCCATCCCCTTATTTCTTGTACCTGTCCTTTTTGCCTCCCCACTTTTGCTTATGCTTCTACTTCAAATATACAGAAACCTGCACAAAACACACCTTACTTTACCCTTTATATTTAAGAAAACACAAACTGAAACCAAATTCAGTCCTCCAATAAAATTCATTTTTATGCTTATAAAATGACTAATGTCATTAGGCGTACCTGTTCCTGTCAAAATGTAATACATCTTACTAACAACATCTCTACATACCAGGTTTGTAAGGGCTGTTGAGCCTCTTGTTGCATAAGCCCATCTGCTGTGCAACATTCTCCATTCCTTTAAACTGACAAAGGCTCTTCACAAGCAGCTGAGGAGCGTTCTAGTCACTGAATTTATAGAATCCACCCACAGCAGCACATTTTATCTCAAAATACAGATGATTTACTTTAGTACAATAATAAAGTATGTACATAAAGTGTTATTTGTTTAAAATATAGTTTGTTTATTGTTTTTACTAGCTTTAAAGAATTGGTATTTGGTTACATTCCCTTTTTCACCAAGAGACAATACAGTAAGAAGTAAAGTTTCAGTGACTCCTTTGATAGAAAATCCCTTGTCACTTCAGACAAGTAAGAACCATCTATATCCTACTCATCTAGATAAGCCAGTGCTGCTTTTCACATTTGAAAAAGCCATGCATCGCCAAAGAAAATGGTTGTTAGTAGTGATGCACTTCTAGTGTTTTTCAGATGTATTTCCATGTAGTTTCACAGTGAGTCTAATTCATCAAAGGTGATATAAGACTTAATTTGCAGCACCATCACAAAAGAATATTCTTTGCTTGTACTCTTCCACATCTTCTCTTATCTTTTGTTCCCCCCTTCAGGGTCCAGGGTGGGGGTGGGAGGGAAAGGGTGTAAGAAGGAGGTAGTTACCTTGCATAACCAGAAGACAGAGACTTAAGAGCATCATAAAAATCCACCACAATTTCATTCAGTGGAAAAAGGTACTTTAGCATTACTCTTTGTTCATCAATGTACAACATATCCTTCTGGACTGCCCTACGATCCTAGACAAATAAAAATTGTTCAGTTCCCCTTGACAAGTTTTTTCTACAAATAGACACAAAGCACATTAATATGAACAGCTATCCAGTAACACAAGAGAACTCCTGTTCTTCAAGCCCCAAAGTAACTTTCTTATTGGTAGTTTGCTAAAGTCCCACAACAAATTGCAGCACCATCATAAATGAAGTGGTTGTAACTTAACTGGACAAATGATTCAAGTCTGTCCTCTCTAAAAGCTGAATTTCTGAAATCTTTACAGCTTCTGCTTACTGCTGCCTTTTACATGTGTCATTATTGGTCCATAAAATCTCACTGAAATTAGATATTCACATACATTGGAGTCACAGGCTCATCATCTTTTCTGGCAGGAGGGTGTTCTTAAAGTTATTTTAGGAATTCACTTTAGTAGATCTTACACTTCACTGTACTGATATACAAGTACTGTACTCTTTTGTATTATGTATTTTGAAATGTTAAGAGAAATATTGTAAGAAATTATATAAAGGCAATATGCATGGCAGGTGAAACAACTGTATTTTCCAGGAATATACTTCTAAAAACCAACAGATCTTACTCCCCTGCTGCAGATTCCATTCTTTCAGGAAAACAGAAGTAGCAGTTAATTTGTCTAGGGCGGGATACTCAACTATGTTCTTTTCTGTTACTGAGCTTCATCGCTAACTTGCACTATAAGGATTTTGTAGTTTGAAGTAATTTTATATATGAAAAGTTTAAATACTCCTGAAAGAAAAAAAATTTTAATAATTACTGTCGAAGACACTATTTAAGTACTAATATCTAGTATCTTTAAATAAGCTTAAAAATGCAAATGACAAAACCAAAACTAAATACCAACCTGACACAAAGAAATTATTTTCCCAATATATTCATGAGGTGTTACAATAGTACCAAGAACAGTTGGCTCTAAGTATTCAGACACTGAAAGTTTATCAGGAAACTGAGCAGGGTTGATAATAGTAATCTCTGCTTTACCAAACTCCTGAAAACAAACAAATAAAACAAATACAGATAATGTAATTTTACAAAAAAAGTAGACTGAACACCAAAGGAGTCAAAAACAGCATTGAAAAAATGGTAAAAAATGTTTCAATTGCTTGAAAACACTTGTGAATTATGCAACCCAAATTTATAACAAGCAAATCTTAAGAGATTTCTACATATCTGTTCAGCATAACTTTAAATATTACTATATAGAAAGATTATAGGAATTACTTTCACTAGGAAATAGTTTTAAGCATTTTATCCTGTGAATTTTAAACAGAACTGCTTAGAACTAGGACTACAACCTAGGGATATGCATAAAATTAAAAAAGCCTTTCTGTCCATCTTCCCATCTGTCTTTCGTATAGAGCAAGGATTTTTCTTCTTACTCCATCATGATTCTATAAGGTGTAAAGCACAACTTCAGCAAACAGCTGCTGCACGTATTCTACAGTTTGGTGACAGGGTTCAGTTCCCTTGCAGGCTGAAGTGGGCTTAGAAATTAAGATTTCGATTCCTGTGCAAAGTGCTTTCATTACCTAATTCTTGTTGTCCAACATCCCAATAGGGGCTGGAGTTATCCTTCTGAAGTAAGAATAAAAGGAAGGTCATGCTTCTTAGCATGTACATTCACCTCCCCCAAGGCACCTAAGCAAATGATTATATCACTTCCCCTGACAAGGCAGTATTTTTGAATAAAGACCCAACTTCCGGCCTCATTTGAAAACAGTATCCCACATCAGCAATCTGCAATCACTTACGCACCAAAGGTGTCAACTCCTTCATCCCTAGCTGCTACACTGCTCAAGGAAGAAACCAAAACAAATGGAAAGAAAAAGAGTCTATGCCTTACACCTTGCAAGTACAGCGATCTTTCTTATATAAGCTGTTTGGAATTTACAGATTTTCTGTAGTATTTAGAGGTACATGTTAGATAATAATGAGCCAGCCTATTTGCAGCCTCCTTTCAGCAGGTCCTCATAAGTCCACCTCTCAAACTTAAGCACAGAAATATTTTGGTGCCAAATTCAATGATGGCTGGAGAGTTGAGCAGAGAGGAACCTAATGAAGTTCAACAAGGGCAAGTGTAGGGTTCTTGAGAAGCAATCATCCCATGCACCAGTAAGGTTAGGAGTTGGCCAGCTGGAAAGCAGCTTTGCTGAAAAGGAGTCATGGTGGACAAGTTAGCCATAAGGCAATAGTGTTAGTCTCATGACCAAGGCGGCCAGTGGTATCCTGGGGTGCATTAAGAGTGTGGCCAGCGGGTCAAGGGAGGATATCCTCCCACTCTACTCTGCCCTGGTGAGGCCAAGTCTGGACTACTCTGTCCAGTTCTGGGCTTCTCAGTTCAAGAGAGACAAAGAACTGGAGAGAGTCCAGTGGAGGGCTACAAAGGTGATTAGGGGACTGAAGCATCTGTCTCACAAGGAAAGGCTGAGAGACCTTGGTTTGCTTAGCCTGCAGAAGAGAAGACTGAGAGGAGATCTTATCAATGCTTATAAGTACCTAAAGGGCAGGCGTCAAGATGGGGCCAGATTCTTCTCAGTGTTTCCCAGCGACAGGACAAGGGGCAACAGGCTCAAACTGGAACACAGGAAGTCCCAACGGAACACGAAGAAAAGCTTCTTCACTTTGAGGGTGACAGAGCTTTGGAACAGGCTGCCCAGAGAGGTTGTGGAGTCTCCTTCTCTGGAGACTTTCAAAACCCGCCTGGACATGTTCCTGCACAACCTGCTCTAGGTATAACTGCTTTAGCAGGGAAGTTGAACTAGATGATCTCCAGAGGTCCCTCCCATTGGTCTCTTCCCTACCATTCTGTGATCCTGTGAAGATTGCATATGCCTATTTCACTGTGATCAAAAACTCATCTTCACCAGCCCCAACCAGTCTACAGTAGCATTACAAGCTATTCCCAAAAATATTTGTGTTTTCTGACTGATAAAACCTGGAAGATTATTTCATTTGCTTTAAACTCAGTCCAGTCAATATGCACTTAAAAGAATACAGCAAGAAATGTGTCCTTTATTCCCATTTTCAATGACCGGTGTTAGACATAATGTTGAACTGGAAAGATAATAAAAATTAACAATAAAAAAAAAAATTAAAATTTTAAGTTAAATATTGGTGTTTATAATGTTTACCATAAAATAAGGTACTAGTCTACATTAAAAAAAAGTGTAGATGTTTAGTATAGGAGGTTTTTAAGCTGCTATTTTACGTAAAGCTGTAATAAATCTTACATACCTTTATCAACTTTGGTGAGGAAAGAATAGCTTTATATGGAACCGTAGGTGCAGTCAATATAACCGACATGTTATACTCTTGCTCTAAACGTTGATTAAAAACTTCCATATGTAAAAGACCAAGGAAACCCAACCTGGGAAAAAAACACCCTGTCAATGAAAGTATTTGTATATCCCCTGGAATTTCACAGGGGTTTCTTTTCCCCTCCAGCATGTTTACACAGCTAGTCTGCCAATGCCAGGCATAGCGAACAATCTCCAAATGATCCTACGGTTGAATAGTAATGAGGCTTTGAGAACAAACACTATCAATCGTAACAAGCTGCACGCTCTGCGTAGAGAAAGAAAATCAAATGCTTTTGATCTGTACCTATACTTAATTTGAATTAAAGTTCCTAATCTTGAATTCATTTTAATTCAACCTTCAGTTGACTTAAACTTGCATTCTCAATTTACAAACCATTCCAAAAATAAAAGCGGTATAAAATCCTCACCTCCATCCAGCTCCTAAGGCAAGGCTACTGTCACGATGAACAGTTACGCTGGAGTCATTCAGTGTCAGCCGTTCCAAAGCACTTTTGAGATTGTTATATTCTGTTTGATCTACAGGATACATTCCTGTCAAGACATTTTACGTAGAATTGATGTAATAGAGAGCGAGCTTTATGTAGTGTGTACTTCGCTTTCAAACATGCCTTACAGTGAACACTAATAAAATCAGAAATAGCTTACTTCCTGTTCCAATTTTAAAGGTGTGAAAAACAATGCAAGGAGTGTTTTTGCCTTTTATTTTTTCCCCCCAAAAAACTAGTTAAAAATATAATAAAGTTTTCTATTACCTCATAAAACCAGGAATTAACATTCAAACCATAATGGTAGTGATATCACACTCATCTAATCCTTCACAGTTGTGGAAAATGCACAATTGAGTATACCCACTGTTTTGCAGGGCTGCAGCATAAACATATAGCTTAAGCATAAGTGAGTAAGAAGACAAATTTTATGGAGATGCTCCTTCAAAGGTAAGGGTGAATGGCACAAAAAAAAAGTGCCACATTTAACAAAGTTGCAAATGTTTCTATAGTTTTATAGTTTTTGAAATAAAAGCAGCTGTCTGTATAATTATTACGTGAAACAGATTCTACTGTCTCACTTTTCACATCACCACATGTTCAGAAAATGTTGATTGCTCTACACCAAGAACACGACATATGTGCATACAAAAAAATTTACAGAATTACACTTTTCTACATTCACAGACAGACCACCTAATCTGCATGAGACAGTTCAAATTTCCAGAATTTACTTCTTTCTAAAGACATCTTCCATAGTATTTGTAGTAGTTTCTGAAGCTGGTAGAAACAGCTCAACAGAACTATGTAAGCTTAAAAAGTCAAATATTTTACAGAAACATTCTGAATATTAGCTTTGGCAGCTGTTCATTTTTAAAAGAAAAATAAAAATCACAGAAATTATGGAAAACTGATTATCTAGATGAAAAATTGCCAAAAATGGACCTACTTTTAAAAAACTTCAACCTTTTCCAGCTCTCACAAGTTTATTAGAAGCAGTAACTATGGCTAAAAATGTTAGTCTTGCATTCCTATAAAATCAAGACTGCAACTATTATTGATCCTGTCTGTTAAGTCACAGAGAAAATTACACAAAGCTATATAAATGGCATGCCTCTTTAGTTTAACTTTGGTAAAATTCTAATCCTCACAACTCTTAACAGACAATTATTTTTTTAAGCTCTAATAGCTTTCTTACTACTGGAAAGAAGTAATTCCACTTTGTATCAGTTTACTCCTCACCTGCAAAAACCATTGGCTTCGCTGACTTAAAGCCAGGCAAAGGCTCCACTGGCTGTTTATACAAAAACAGCGTGTCTCCTATTTGGGCTTCTGTTACTTCTTTCATTCCAGCAATCAGGTAGCCCACCTGTCCAGCATATCTAAATAAAATTGGCATTATATGGACATGCTTCTTGACATTATCAGTATTTCCACTATTTTTCCCACTTGTCTTAGCTCCGTCAGAAATTCAAACAAATTGCCATCCCTGAAAGCCCATAAGCCAGATTTCTTTCCCTTCTGAGCTGTAAACTTTGCCTCAAGGGACAAACTATCCGTAGACTCAAGTAGCTCTATTTCCTTACAGTCAAACAGTACCTTTGTAGCTGGGGATTTTGAAACTTGTGTTTGAAACCCAGTTTGAAAGCTGGAGGTAGAAGGAAGTTCTCACATATCTAAGACAGAACCAGAACAGTTCCCAGCTGCCAGTAGAGCAAACTTTATCTACTAAGTGGCAGAAACAACAAAAGACAAATGCCTTCCATCAGCACATTATGCTGTTAGGAGAGGAACCCACGGTAGATAATGAGTAAAACACAGGGTACTGGTTTGGGCTGCAGTTAACTGTCTTCACAGCAGCCCTGGACGGTGCTGCATTTTACATTTGCAACTAAGACAGTGTTAACATACCAATATTTTAGCTATTGCTGAATAGTGCTTGTACAGCATGAGTGCTTTGTCTATTTCTTGCTGTCCCTTCAGCAAATAGGCTAGAGGTGGTCAAGAGGCTGGGAGGTGACAAAGCCAGGACAGATGACCTGAACTGACCAAAGTGATATTCCATGCCATATGACATGCTCAGCAATACAGACCAAGGTGTGTAGTCTTTCCAAGGTGGCCATTACTGTAGACTAGCAAGGCACCAGTCTGCTTGTGGGAGGTGGTGAGTAGTTGATTGCATAATTTGATTTTATTTTTCTTTTTCCTTCATTTATTAAAATGTCTTTATCTTGACCCACAAATCTTTGCTCACTTGTACTCTTTTAATTCTCTGCCCCATTCTATTGGGGTTGAGGGACCGAGCAAGTGGCTAGTTGGGTGCTTAGTTGCTGGCTGGGTTCAACCCACCACACACAATAACACAGTCTCACTGAGTATCTCCCAGAAAAGTCATTAACATGTACTTGGACACAAACTGATAAAGCTTCTCCACTAATTCTAAGTACCTGATTTTCTTCCCACTCCTGCCATAAGGAGCCAGTTTCTGGAAGCTGTTGCGTTCATGAATTTTAAGTTTTCCACCCTCAAAATATGCTGCAGCAATAACTAAGACGAAGCCCCACTCCCTTCCACTCTCAAACATGGTAGTTCCTAGAAATAAATTGGACAGCTGAATAAGAATACCAAATGCTAGTCTTAAAAAAAAACCAAAAAGCCTAGCTGTCCAGATGTGCCAGGTACTATAGATGATAGAATGGCTTACTCCTGCTAGCAGTGCCCAAAAAGCAGTCCGCAAAAGCTTCTGCCTCAGCATGCCCAAAAATGACAAAGACTTACACTGAACATTAAATTACAAGTAATCAATAAAAATCCCTCTAGCAAACAAAACAACAAAAAAACCCAACAAAACCCCCAGCCATCTCCCAGCTTTTACCACTCAAAACAAAAATCAAACAGAAATGCAGGATTTTGTATCTTACATCAGTTTATGACCTGTTTCACTCTAAGAAACTTTTACTTACAGTTTATGCGTTGGCTGTTCATTTGGAGTCAGAATTCCAACCTCACTAACTTCATATCTTTTCTTTGTGTGTGCAGATACAATTTTCTGCCCTTTCTGAATCTCCCCACCAAAGAGCGCAATGTTAGCTATGACGCCTCGGTAGTGGTCAAAGGTGGAGTCAAACACTAAGGCTTTCAGTGGATCAGCAGTATTACACTGGGGTCTGTCACAAAAAAATTAAAACAATATATTTAGCAGTGCCCTTTTTAGTCAACGTTGAATGAGCACCTCGACACAAAAAACCTGCATAATAATATAGATAAAACTACCCAGTAATTTTCAGTAAAGACATACCAGACATCATTTCAGTGTTTCGCCACGTATCATGCAGCAAATCTTTACATGTTATTTCCCCCACGTGCAATAGCAGTACAAACAGAACAAAACCAAATGCACATCCATCATAACCATTTCACATCAGGTAAAACTGATACTTAAAATATATTACTGGAGACAACAAAAATGCAAGTTACATTCTAACAGCTAAGTTTAAAAAAGTCCACTGATATTTTGGTTTTACCGTCTTTCATGGAAACCTAATTTTGGATTTTCATTGTGTTTTTTTAACTATAATTACTAACTAATATGAGGACTACAATTATTAGCTAATAGGAGGAAAAAAGAATGAAAAGCAATATGCTGAGTGAAACAATTGTAACTGAACAGCTTTGTCACATTCTTAGATAAAAGTATTTTAAAGGTTCAGTTCAGAATATGACACTCTAAAGGCAGCAGATTTTAATTACCTTTATCATTTTAACAATGCAATGTTCAAAAGGAGTAACAGCACACATCCTCAAACACTGAGTTTCATGGAAGCTATATAAAAAGAGTCATAAAAGTATCATTTTTAGTGGCTCACCCCTCATCTTTCATTTCAGACTGAGTTAATTTTCCTCTCCCACTTCTTAAGAAGTGCTGATATTCACACATTCATTTTTTCAAAGGTATCTCAAATCTGGAGTCACTTTTTCTGATCTGCAGTTTGAAACTGACTTAACCAGCTCCAAGAGTAGGTTTCTCTCACATCTCTTTTTAAAAGTATTGACTTTAAATCACGTGAATATTAAATGCAAAACTACTGCCAATACTGTATACATGCAACTCATGGTCTCCTAATTAACCTTACAAGGTTTCATAATTAAATACACACTTACGGAGGAATCTTCTTGATGACTTTTTGAAGAACTTTTTCAACATTTGTTCCTTGTTTAGCAGAAATCTAAAACAAGTCCAACAACAATTTTGTAAGACGTGTCTTATATGTCTATTAAATAGTGTCAATGTTTACTTAGTTTTGGTAGCCACGATACTACTACCCATAAAAGCACTCTGAAGCGCACTTGAGAATGCCTCTATGAAATGCTTATTTGATTATGAATTGTTCTCTAAAATTTTCTTTTTCTCTCCTAAATGGCAATTATTGTAACAGTAAAAATGAAAACAATTTATTGACACACAATGAGAAATAATATAAAATCCATCTGACGCCATTCATCAAGACATACTAGAATTTTTAAATGACAGTAAGTTCTCCGCTCCTGTTTTACAGAAGACAATCTTTAAAGAAATCATGTATGTCAGACATACAGGCAGACAGGTGACGCCCTGTTCATTTAGTACATATACATGTCCTTCATTAGCTACAAAGTAGGTATAGCTATACCATCAGCCATGTTATAAAACTTTAGGAGGTCTTACCCTTACACATTCATCTATAGGGATATCAAACAGCTTCTCAATTTGTTTTTCAACTCGTTCAGGGTCTGCATTCTTCAAGTCAATCTGAAAAACAAACTGCTAAATATACAGCCAACCACATATTCCATAGAATCCAGCACTGTACTTTCCAAATACACACGTCAAGGAACTTTTATGTATTTATAAGTAAATACTGGATGTCTTCAGGAAAAGATCTTTATCAAGATCCATTTTAGAAAAAGTCTTCCTTGCTTGACTTCAGGAAAGATCCCCTCTGTAACTAGACTATTTTTTGTTTGTTTCGTTAGGCAAAAGACCTTTGTTCAAGAGCTGGTAGACATCTTTATTTTACAAAGTAATTAAAAAGTATTAATTGCTAGCTCTACTGTTTATAGGATTGAACATTAAGAACAATATACATCTACAAAAAACAACAGATTTAAACTGAGCAATAACTGATCTTGTAATTCCAATCATACAGTCCACAAAAATTGGATTTCACATTTGGATTTCATTTAAAATTAAGACTGCTACCTATGTAATCTCCTCTGTTTATCATCCTTAACAAAATCAAAAAAACAAACACTAAAGCACATGGAGGAATATACGGATTATTGTAGCAAGAACCCTTAGAGTTATTTATGTAAAAAGCCATTCAAAGATCCACCAGAAAAAGATATTTCAAATAGAATGAATTCCAGTGTTCATAAACTGGTATATTATGATGGGCTAAAGGATTGTTACATACATACAAAATTATCTAAGTCCTTCCTATCCACACAAATAACTCTTAAGTGTTCTCAGTTAAAGGAGTCAACTCAAGTGTCACAGAAATGATACAATAATAATTAAGTCAAGAGTATACGTATAAATACAAGACAATCCAAGCTCACACTGACAGCCTTCTTAATTGCTCAAATTTGAAATTTCCAATTTGAAAACCATAGATGTTAAAAATCTGATATTTCAAAAAGCAGGATTAGTAAAATCATAGCATCATTTAGGTTGGAAAACACTTCTAAGATCATAGAGTCCAACCATAAACATAACACTGCCAAGTTCACCACTACACCATGTCCCTCAGCACCACATCTACACGCCTTTTAAATATCTCCAGGTACGGTAACTTCCCTGTGCATCCTGTTCCAATGCTGAACAACCTTTCTGGTGAAGAAATTTTTCCTAATATCCAACCTAAACCTCCCCTGGTACAACTTGAGACTGTTTCCTGTTGCCCAATCACTTTTTACATGGGAGAACAGACTGACCCTCACCTTGCTACAACCTCCTTTCAGGTAGCTATAGATTGCAATAAGGTCTCCCCTCAGCCTCCTTTTCTCCTGGCCAGATCCCTCAGCCACTCCTCACAGGACTTGTGCTCTAGATCCTTCAGTTGCCCTTCTTTGGGCACAGTCCAGCACCTCAATGTCCTTCCCATAGCGGGGGGGCCCATAACTGAACACGGTATTCAAGGTGCAGCCTCACCAGTGCCACATACAGGGGGACAAACACTCCCCTACACCTGCTGGTCACACTATTTCTGATACAAGCCAGGATGCCACTGGCCTCCTTGGCCACCCTGGGCACACTGCTGGCTCATATTCAGCTGTCTGGCGACCAAAAACCACAGGACCCTGCTGTGCAGCTTTCCAGTCACTCTTCCCCAAGCCTGTAGTGTTTCAGGCGGTTGTTGTGACCCAAGTGCAGGACCTGGCACTCAGCCTTGTTGAACCTCATACCATTGGCCTCATCCATTGATCCAGGCTGTCCAGATCCCTTTGCAGAGCCTTCCTACCTCCAAGCAGATCAACATTCCCATCCAATCTGGTGTCACCTACAAACTTACTGAGGATGCACTCTATCACCTCATCCAGATCATTGATAAGGGTACTGAAGAGAACAGGCCCCAGTACTGAACCCTGAGAAACACCGCTTGTGACCAGCTGCCAACTGGATTGAACTCTTCGTTCCCCACCACTCTCTGGGCCTGGCCATCCAGCCAGTCTTTCATCCACCAAAGTGCATGCCCATCCAATCCATGAGCAGCCAGTTTCTTCAGGAGAATGCTGTGGGAAACAGTGTCAAAGGCTTTACTAAAATCTAGGCAGACAACATCTACAGCTTTTCCCTCATCCACTAAGGGGGTAAACTTAGTCAAGCAGGACCTGCCTTTCATAAACCCGTGCTGACTGGGCCTGATAACCTGGTTGTCCTGTGTGACATCCTGATATCCTGTAGGATGGTCCTCAAGAGGATCTGCTTCATAACCTTCCCCAGCATCAAGGTCCAACTGACAGGCCTGTAGTTCCCTGGATCCTCCTTCCAGCCCTTCTTGTATATGGGTGTCACATTTGCTAACCTCCAGTCAATGGGTACCTTCATGGTTAGCCAGGACTGCTGTTAAATGATCGAAAGGTTAATCTGCACCTTTCTTGACCATTCATGCCCAAATGCCCATACCAGCTACATATTCTCACCTGTATTTAACATCAAGTCAATCTGAAACCCTGGAATGCTACAACTTCAGCTTGTTCTCATTAGGATAAAATACACAGTACTGAGTATTACCTAAATGGTCAGTTGTTTTTCATACTATAGCCCTTAGTTTGCTTAAAGCTTATTTGTTTGCAAACTATAACTGCTTCAGATTTCCTTACCACAATTTATGAAATGTTTCTGACCTTGATTAGTCATACAAACTCCAATAATAATTTTTCAGTGCTGCTTGTAAAATGCTTCTATTTGTACTTTATGAAATATAAACTGACGTTCCCAGCAACTATTGTAAAACATGAAACAGACGGCAAATACACAAAGTTCTTATTACATTCTAGTTATTTTTTCATTATATACTTCTATTTGAGGATACATTTCTTATCAATGTTCTACACATTTAAACAACCCAACCATTTAATATGAAGCTTTAAAACCTTTATTACCTTATTGATGACAGGAATTATTGCAAGCTGTGCTTCAAAAGCAAGATAGAAGTTTGCCACTGTCTGAGCCTGGATACCCTAGAAAATAAGCATTAGAAAAAGTTTAATATGGAATCTCCCCGAGTTTCTGGTGGTTTGGTTTTTTTTTAGGCATACTATACAATTATATATATATGATATACGATTACTTCACTATTCAATCCACTCCTTCATTTGGGGGATGGCAAATAAGTAAAGGTTATTAATTACACACATTGCTGACAAAGAAAACAACATTACAAATTACCTTTTCTCATAATCTGAACACAAGCAGACAAACTAATAATGTTGTATGTGTGATCACTTACATGGAATTACTTATAGATAACACAGTATTATGTATACATTATGCACCAAATATTTTTGTCTATGTTATTTACTTCTGAAAAGCCAAGATGATAACAGGTACCTCAAAAAACAGGTTCTTTGTCCACCATAAACTAATCACATATGGACTAAGACAAAGAAAAAAGATGTTTATCATGGTAATAAGACCATGGTAAACTCTGGAGTTTATCCAGAGGGCAGGAAAATACCTTCAACTTACTGTAGTTATTTTCAAAAAGGAAAACAAATTATAAGGTTTGAACCTCACATTTCTTTCTTAAGGATGGCAAAAGAACACCTGGTTAGGAAAAAAGGAAGATCCAGATCCAAGTACTAGGCAAGAGAAAAGATAAAGATGTTACTGAATGAGGGCATAAAGCTTAATATCACAACTGGACCGAGAGGGCAGAAGCAGAGCGGATGAGGGGGAAGAAAAGGAAAAAAAAGGAACAAATTGTTGTCTTCCCCTTTGTTTACAACAGATGAAGTGGAAAATTATTATTTGGGCATATACTGTGGATATATGGGCCTAATTTTTTAGGCAATGTAAACAAGAACATTAATTTAAAAAAAAAAAAAAAAGAATAAAAGACCTAAATCTTAAAAGAAAGTTACCTATAGAATTCAGGATGGCAGGAAAAAAAAATTAGCAATTATATTACTACTCTAGAATACAAGACCTAAATCTTAAAAGAAAGTTACCTATAGAATTCAGGATGGCAGGAAAAAAAAATTAGCAATTATATTACTACTCTTCTGCAATGGAATACTTTTATGGAGATAGACATGGGGAAAAAACACTGATGAAAAAATTAAAACACAGTTAATCTTCTCTCTAGCTTGTTTAAAGAAACTGCTGAAATCCTAGGTAGAAAATAAGAATTAAGAACTCCACCTCATTTGAATCCACTACAAGTATGACACCTTGACAGGCAGACAGTGATCGTGATACTTCATAGCTGAAATCTACATGACCCTGTGGAGAAAATACGTGTTTACAATTTCAGTATTTTTACAGTCTTTTGCAAAGATTCCTAATTTATTACGGTTTCATTCATCTATATGTTCATAATTCCTTAAAAAAAATTTAATAAACATAAGGTAGAAATCTCTTCCTTTTAATATAAAAGTATTTAGCTTTGTGTGATTTAAATATTGTTTATACTTAACTTACTGGTGTGTCAATAAGATTTAAGAGGTAGTTTACTCCTTCATGATTGTAAAAGAGTGATGCAGATTGTGCTTTAACTGTAATTCCTCTTTCGCGTTCCACTTGCAGTTTATCCAACACTTGCTTATTTCGGTCAGTTTTGGCAATTGTTCCTGAAACAAAAGCAACAGTTTTATCACCTCATTTAGTATATTAGCTCTCAAATAATTCTTGAAAATGCCATTAACCAGGACAACACAGCACTTGCAGCTGCAAAAGCAGATTTTCTATCTAATTAAGCTAAACATATGTCTTCTTTTTAAAATAAAATTATGCTTCAACTCAACATTTGTTAAGTAAATTTTTATGAGTTTATATAAAATACTCTGCTGAATAAGCAGGACATGCAACATCATGTAAGGCTAAATCAGAGACCAAGAAAAGGCAAAGATTCCATTGACTGCTAAATAATTTTGATGTTTGAAGAAATTTCACCTCCTGTCACTGAAGAGCAGCTCCAAGGCCCATGGCTGCAACCAATGCCACTCTCAAATGCAAACAGAGCATTATCATAGAGCTTGACAGACCTGAATTCAAAAGACCATTCTGTCACAGGCAGCAGGTAAACTGCCCATAGTGACACACAGGAGGTAATCATAAAGAATAACTTTGATCAAAAGTGTCTGTCCCAGGTTTCATTTTGCTCACCCCTTAAATGAGAAAAGTAAAACTCTTCCAAAGGCTATTTCTGAGTAGCTAATTTAAGCTCTGCCCTGAAATTAGTCTCCTTTTGGGAGATACAGCAATTGCTTTACAGGTTACCTTAGAGAACCCTCTAAGGCAACCTCTGTCTCTCTCTCCCAAGGAAAGCCTAGTTTCAGGGTCACTTATAGTTGTGAAGATCCCTTAGCACTTTAAAGGGGAACAGTTTTCTTTACTCTCAACAATTACACAGAAATAAAAACACTGAAGTCCAATGAGGACAAAATAAATAACCCTGAAGATTAAAGTAACACAACTTCACCAATGACTAAAGTGAAGGAAAAAGCAAGTCTATATAGCTGAGAATCCATGGAACTTACACTTAATTACTAGCAGGTATTCTACACACTAAATCTAAATCAACACAGGGCAGTACATTTCTAAAACTTAGAATATAGCATCATACCAGCTTCACCACCATGAAAGGCAGTTGTTTATGGTTTGCTCACAAGAGGACAAATCACTATTTTCATCTATGCACAAGCAGCCCTGTTTCAATAACACTTTTGAAAACTGCTCTGTCCAGAATTCCTACGTCATTCCCAAACGCTGGCAGGAAACATTATAACTTGCTGTGTACTGGCCTAATGGGCAATTGGTCAGGAATTACAGGAGCAGAATTTTGAAAAAGAAAGTACACTCCTTTTCAGTTTCTTTCCAAAATACATAATCCCTTGAGTTAATTACACACTTCCTTACCCCTACTTGCAGGGAGATCTCAGCCAGAAAGTACTTCATATTCACATCTGTAACACTACACAGCTGGCAGCCTAACAGCACAAGCAACCTGACACTAGAAAAGCAAAGATACTGGAAATGTCAGTAATAATCAAGGCTACAGAAACCTACATGTCATCTTACACGTCAAGGAAAGGCAGTATACAATGAAAACACTTACCTGTAATTTCCAACAATCTGTCTGCTAGTGTACTTTTGCCATGATCTACGTGAGCTATAATACTGAAGTTCCTAATGCTTTCAACAGGATACATTGACATATCTAATCTTTCCTGCAAAACAGAAAGTTTTTTCATAAACCATGGTTACAGTCTCTATGTACAATATGACTTGGCCTTTAAAAAAAGAATTAATTCTCTTCTCTAGAAGAGGCATCGGGTGAAGAGAGATACATCAGTGTTTAAAATGCTGGCATTTCATTTTAGTATACATACATAAAGATTTATGGAACACTCTGCATAATCAGTAAGTATGCTTAAAGTGTTTATGTTCTTATACATACAGAGACTTGGAAAACCTAAAGCAGTTTCAGGTTTGTTAAAATAGTAAACTTAAGGATAAAGAGAACTGGATTTAAGGGACCATTATGGACATCATTCTTCACAAGCATGGTAAGAATAGCAGTGACCTTATCATAAGAGGCTAGCAGAGTTTGGGGAAAGGGAAGCCAAAGATAACAGTTATGTTGGCAAAATTAAAAAAATGCAGAACACCAGCCTGACTTCCTTGGTTCACACACTGAAAGGTCCAACAGTAAAAAAACTTTGTTACTGCTGCTTATTAGAAGTAACACAAGATTTTGAAGACAAGTGGATTATTTGCTCTTCAAAGCTTTCAGCATCAGGAACCAGGAGACCCCAAATGGCAAAGAGTAACACTTTACCGAAAAAGTCTGGTCACCGATTTGGGCGATACACAAAGCTCATCACTCTTACTATGTATGTCAGCTCCGGGCCCGGCAGATAAGAAAGCAAGCCCGGAGTTCTTTGCTAGTATCAACGCACAGCATTAAGCACCATTATCTGCCGTCACCCCTGCAGTATTCCTCCACTTGGGACGGAAAGTCCCACTATTGACAAGGGGACGCAAACGCCACTGCAGCGGGAAACGGTCACCCCGGGCTAACATCGCCTGTCCCGAAAGGCCACCCTCTATACGCAGGGCCGCCGCCTCTGGGAGGTCGCTACAGGCCAACTTCAGGCAGGCGGAACGACTCCCCGCGCCCCATCCTTGCCGGGCAGCCCAGCGCACTCACCCTGTCGCGGGAGCTGTACAGCCGCCTACACACCGCGGGCAGCCAGGGTGCAAGGCAGAG
>NW_010430927.1:0-12111 GCF_000710305.1 Buceros rhinoceros silvestris
CTGGCTAGAGCTTGGCCTTGAAAAGGACAGAGTGCTTGTATAAATATTTGCTACTCACTACTTCGCGGTTTTTTTCTTTTTTTTTTTTTTATTCCCCCCCACCTTTTCCCTTTCTCTTTTGGTTTGTAATCATATACATATGGAATATAGTTGTGTGGCTTTATTGTATATTAAAGTTTGTTTCAGCTATCCGAGCAGACCGAGGTGTGAATTTCTTCCTTTCCCTATTAAATCCCTGCCTGTCTCTATCAGGACAAAGGCATTCCGTTAAGGTAAATCGAGGTAAATCGGTCCCTCGACCCTTAACACCAGTCTTTAAGCGAATTGATTTATTCAAACAAATCTGATTTCTTAGCTTTCATTATTTTAAGTTGTCCCTCTTGCTGCTGCAGAAAGATGGAAACAAAAGCACTACAGAAATTCAAAGGTATCTTCCTTCTCCAACAGATGATTAATAGACAGAAATACAAGGACAAAAAGTTTTTTACATTTTTTGAGAATTCTGGTCCACTCTAGGTCACTACAAAAGAATCAACAACTTAAGAGTCTTGTGTGCTGCCTACTTATTTAAAGTAATTTTTATCTGCATTTTTTCTTCACTTAAATTCTATTTGATTACAAAACCAGGACTCATCACTGTACTCACTGCTCATAGGTCTCTGCATACAAATAAATAAAATAGATACGCATGCACTATGTTTAAGATAATTTCTGGTTTAGGACTGGTAAAAGCCTGAAAATTGGTACTTCAGTGGATGCCCTCACAGAGACTAAAAGGAAAACAGCTGCATAGTTAGACCTGTAATCATGACGACAGTTCAAAACAAATTCATTCTATCTGCATGATTGAAATTCATTTTGTGTCCAGGGACAACAGTGTTAAATGAATTTCATAAGATGGTTACACATTGCACTGTTGAATCCTTTTAGGAAGAGACTTATCTTAAAGTAGCTGGGTAGTTTTGGCAATTTGTCCAGTGTATGGAAAGATAAAAGTAACTAAGTTTGTACTCTGTAGTTCATCAGATACTACATCAATTGCTCTGATATTTTCTAAAATATTAGCTGCGTTGAATTTAAGGTTGTTGTTTTCACATTCCCATTAATCTAAGACTACATGCAGCTGTTTCTTAGAGGAACAAAACATAAGCACTGCACTGGTGCACAGGCTCTAAATACCTTTATATTGTCAGCAGGCCCAATTTCGATCACTAACACCCAAAGTACTGCTTACCATGATCTTTTTTCTAATCTACTTTCCAGAGGAGTTTATGAATGCTGATATCTAAAAATTAAGATGTGTAAGTACAAGAATATGCACACACATTCGGTACGATGTTAAACAGAAGATTAACACATTAGCTGTTACATTCTGGGAACCTATGTTCAATTTCTGCTAGTGAAAATCAGATTCACAGTTTCATTTCAGTCTTACTTGCAGCTACCACAAAATATAGATGCTACTGGCTGATTCCTTTCAAAAGATGACCAAGTGCGTCTTCTGCAGATCAGGATTGAAACATGCTTGGAGAACTGTGCAAGAAACTTGAACACTGCTATTCCTTCTACTTCATGAACAGTTTCTTCCGTAGGAAACTCTTTGCACTGTAACTTAACAATGATAGCGTGGCAGAAGAACTTAAGTCTGCACCACTGTGACTGTATCTTAACACCAAACTCTTTTCTGTTACTAGAACATTAGAGAGAAGGACACCAGAGAAGTAGGAAAGGAAACTGCGTAACTCAGGTCCATTCAATTTCTCACCATTCTCAAGACATCTTGTGTCATCTGATTTGAATCCCCAGGATTATACCTAAGTTTATATCTAAAGTGGGAGCCCAGACACACAATTCCCAACCCCTCTCCCTCCTCTGTATGTTGGTTTTAAAAGTGGAAAGGAAAGCCTGTCAAGAGTGGAAGGAACTGCAGCGTGCTCTGACAGCTTCCCAGTATGGATCCTGCAGGAACCAAGGCTGGTGCATGTCCCATGATACACACCTGGTACTCAGCACAAACCTAAACTTAATTTTCCTGTAGCTAGGCAACCATCTGCAGATGATAATACTCACTGAAGACAAATAAATCAATGACTGTGAAGGGTTCCAACACCGCAGCACCACAATATTTGAGCAACCTCACTTTTCTGTTACACATTATTGTTTTGAAAAGTGGTATCTAAAGCAGGTAACCTATCCCAGCATGCAGCCCGGTTGCCATTTTGTGATGGCAGGTAATGCAGAAAGTTACAGGTTGTGATGTAAAGATTTTCCTTTTCTCCTTTTTGCTTAGTGTAGAATAAAAGTCCTTCAGAACAAATGTATGTATCTGCCTCTGTCTGTGTGTTTGTGGTGTGTATGTTAACAGGAAATGATAATATGCATCTTGGTAACCTTCATATAATCTTCACGTGCTGTGAGATTTAATAGGATTTTCATGCTGATCTTGTAATGGTATGCTTTTAAGTCTTGCTGTTTTTCTTTGGAAGCAAATGGCCTGTGGCTGCAAGAACCCAAAGTTAATGGCACTAGATTATCTCTGGTCCATCTTTCAGGTTAACTTGGGGCCAGTTATCTGTTCATAGGAAAGTAATTCCTAGAACAGTGCAGCTAAACACTGTGGGTTCATTTGTTATGTATAGTACCCTCGAGTTACAGGTCTCTGACATTCACTCAGAAGTTTCAGTCGATTCTGAAAGATAAAGTAACTATGACAGATTGGAAAAATCTTGGAAATTAGGTTACACTAAACAGAAGACATAAGAATGTTTTATTGTAAACTAAATTGTACTAGGAATAGAGACACTAATTCACTTTCATAGCTAACAGTTACAGAGTTAAGTCTGATACATTATAACAGAACCAAAAGCCTATTTATTTTGATAAGACAAGAAGGAATCTGTTCTAAATATTTCTCAGTTTCTAGATATCTCCTTTTCATTGGATTACTAAAAAAGGATTCTGTCCCCTATGTCTAGTAGCGGTCTGAGGAAATGATTTAGTAGTGAGTGGACGTCACAGGACTTTTAAGTCACTTACAAAATTACTTGAAAAATTCTGTGTTCCAAAGTCATTTCACTCTTGAGACACTGAAACAGAAAGGACAGCCAATTTAACACAAAACTAGCAGCAAGGAAAGAGGTCATAGCAAAAAAAAAAAAAATCTGTTAAGAAGGATCATTGTGGGAAGGGGGTATACTCTTTTGTAAAGAGTGAAAAAAACCTGAATGGCATGTCTGGGAGCCTGAAAAGTAACAAAGGAAAGAGGCAGCAAAAAATGTTCGATGAGAAAGAGCAAGAAGAGAAAGCAAGAAAAAAAGCAGTCAGAAAAAATGTTTTCTTTTTTATTACCCCCTAGTTGTCGGTTGATGAAACTTCCCCTGCTTTAAACAAGTTGTAAGTAGACATTTTCCTCACCGACAAAAGTAATCCAGGTTTTAGTAGCTCACACTTGCTTTCCTTTTTTACTGTTGACAAGGACCAAATAACATTTATCAGCTCTCTGAGAGCTTGATCCAGCACCACTTGAGTCAATACAAGTTTTTCTAGTGACCTCAATAGGCTGAAGATCAAGCAATGAAAGAAATGTCTTCTGTGTGTGTGCCAATAATAACAAATTTATCCCACACCCTGGGAGTGAGATCCAATATCCTTCCCCAAAACACAGGGTGAGGTGGAAGAGATTATAAGCACACAACTGCAGCTGTGACATCTTAATGGATCTCATGTCAGAATGTAATACAAAGCTATTAAAATGTCCCAGCATAAGTCATTTGTTACTAAAGGAAACAGAACATCACTCCCTATAGTTTCACATCAAAATCCTCTAAACAATAACGCCGACTCTGAGACAGGTGCCTGTCCATTTTAGGGTATTATAATTACTACTTTCCTTAGGAGCAAGAGAAAGAAAACATAATCAACAGGTAAATGCTTATAAAGGGGAAAACAACAGCCAACTGCAAAAGGCACTTCTGAGGTAACTACTGTGTGACTCTGCCAAACTTGAAAGAGTCGATTAGAAAGACCCTTAGTTCCTTAAAACAGCAGCTCTGTGTTAGCTGGTGCAAACCAGTAGCATGGTAACGATTCCGATCTTCAGTTTTGCATATGATCATTATATTGTAGATGGAAACCAACATTTTAGCCTTTATTCACACAATTCTAATTCTACCTTACGTTGGCCATGGCTATAATAGTTGCATTTGACTTCTTACCTTTAAATTCAATGCATATACGAAGAACATCCACTCTGATGTTATTTAATTTTGAGAATAAAAGTCTCAATTCAAAACAAAATATTTTCTAATAAAAAGTATCCCATTGTGATAATCTGTGTGGGCTTAGATACAAGCTGTGTGTTAAGTTCTTCCCAAATATATTTACCCACATAAACTATTTAATGAGTGTCCATGATGCTAATAATATATATTAACAATATTAATAGATACTAATGCATTGCACAATGTCTCTCTTTAGTGACCAAGCATAAGATTACAAAAGCTTACTACTTATTTCAGAGATGAGAGCTGTGTTTTAGCTAAAGAAGAATAAGCTGCTAATGCTGAAGACCTTAGATCATCACCAACCATTTAATAGATTATCCTGATTTGCACACTAGGATTTCATATAAGGCTTTATCTTGGACCCCTTTCTAGTCTTAGTTTAATGTAAATGTGTATAATACTGTTTGAAGTTTATTTCTGAGCTTCATAGTGACCACATATCAAATGCTAGGTAACACAGCTGGGAAAATGTTAATGTGTCATGACTGTGCTCTTCCTAGATGCTACAATATTTTACAGTTTTCAGGAAGACTTTCAACTGTTAACTTCCTCAGTAGCTCCAAGCAGAGGAATGAGTGTGGGTATGGAGGGGTGAGTATCACTCACTGCTTTCTCTCCATTAGTACGCAATAGACTGAAGTGTTCTTGTCCTTTCTCTATTTATTGTTAGCTTTCTACAAAGAAGTTTTCATGCACGATTCTGTTTAAACAACGTGTCAGGGGACTAACCCACTGAAATTGCAGAAAAATGGTAAGTAGGCAGTGGTGAAACCTAGAGTTCATGCACCAGCCTTGAGCTGCTCTAAAAGTGCATACATAATTTTAAAAACTTGTGAAAATCCGAGAGGGGCAATAGGCCACACAGGGGGACTTAACTTGCCAGTGATTCAAAATACACAGCTGGTTTAAAGATGTGAGAAATAAAAGAAAAGGACAAGGTATTGAAATTATAAAGACAACACATACATATGCATGCATGTGCCCATCTACACATAAGCACACCTATTTACAGATACAACAGATACTGTTTTGTTAAAACACTACACTCCAAAGGTTTCACTCTACCTTCACCAGTCATGCGTGCAGCCGTCAAATCAAAGCATCAAAATGTCACACACTTCATGCACGAAGTCTACAGCAAGTTTTCTCTGCTGAGGGGAAAGAGGCCAAGGAAGATGATATGCCAATTACCTTTGAAAAAAATACAGAAAAGCTTTTTTAATTCACAGAACCATTGAACTGACAGTGCAGTAATTAAAAAAGACAGGGCTACAAAACATATGCTTGGACTATACCAGTTTACGCCCTGACTCAGCCTGAGTCCTTGCACGTTAGGGAGGTTTTGCATGAAAGGTCAGAGTTTAGCTTGGTTTGTGTATTCATTTACTTCAATCTGCCTTGTGACCTCCATGACCAATTTGGAAGCCCAAAAAGTATAGGGGTTTCCATACCCTTTGTTTTCTGTACTTTTCCCACCACTTTGATCATACACAGAGAGGAGTTATTTCTTGCTAGCATTTCTTACCCAAAATAGACATCCTTATTTAGTTTTGTATTATTAAAACATCACTGAGGGGGAAAATACATGAAGATCCATCTACTTTGCATTAAAAGTTAACGCAAGAAAATACAGTCCCTGCAGAGTTGCTACAGCAGGCACAGAACAATGTAAGAGCTCCGGACATCTTGTATCAAAGAATCTCTATTTTGCTTCGGTTTCTACCATGTCTGTGATTGTATTCACACTAGATGTAGCTGCCTCTGGGAACATAAACCAAAACTTCGTTGATTGCTATCATCTTCCTGCACAGAATAAAGAATGAAGAGAGGGGTCTGATACTTAAATCAATGAGTTGAACAAATTCCTCCAAATAATCAAAGTTCTGCTGGCAGAAGTGGCTATAACTCCAGAAATAAGCCAAGGACTTGAACCCTGGTCTTTCATGAAAATAAATATATTTACTTTTACCATAGTAAATTATTTGTAATATAGGTATGATTCAAGCCATCTTGATGGATAAAGTTTTAGGACTTCAGTACAAAAGAATCCAGTCCAATTACTTGAGGTCTTAAAGATCCTCAAAGCAATTGAATTTTGCAGGTTTTATCCATGCTCCCTAGTGGATAGAATTTTGTATCTCAAAACTTCATACATAATCGACAAAAAAATTTCTGTCAAGCTCAATTCTGCAGACTGAATTATCTCTCAGTCAGAAAGAAAAGACAATCCCTATAGAACAGGTTTGAATCATGGATAGGATATAGACGTTCTGAACCTCCCTGCCACCTCTAGTAAGCCCAAGGATAAATATAAGAGTTCAATGTCCAGTGCTTTTGTAACACCAAGAATTTAGCTCTATTCTTTAAGGAGGAGTCAGTCATACTTTAAAAGAATGATAGAAAAATGTGCTGCAAGGCCTTGGATGCCTAAAATGGCATATGCTAGGGAATGAAACAGTTTGCGTAAGCATAGAGTACTTCTGGTAATGTAAAAATATTATTTAAACTGGAATACATTTTCCTGAATCTGAAAGAAACTAGTTCACTCTAGTGCAGGGAAGATTGCATTCCACAGAGTAAATGTACCCACACCCATGACTTACCGAGGCCGTGCAGCATTTCATGACAGAGAGGTCAAGACAAAGTGCTGGCACGCTCTTCTCTCAGGTTGCAAGACAACTGTGCCTTCAACAGGGCAGAGAGGATAATCAGATGGATATACCGTGGACCTAGGAATAGAAAACGCCTGAGGAGCATTGCCCACAGTGCCTCAAAGGTTTTGGTTTTGGGGCTGGGGTTTTTTTCTTTTTATTCTTTTGTCTAGAAAAAGAGGACAGGGAAAAATCCTGCACAAAAGAAATAGTTAATTTTAATCAGATGAAAATCTACTTTGCTACATCTTCAGGCTGAAAGGCAAACATGTTTGTTCAAATCAGAAAATATATTGTAACCATACCTATCTTCCTCCATATACACACATGAGCGCAAATCTCACAATCACAGAACTGAAAAGTCCCTCAGAAGAGACTTTTAAGATCACCAAGACCAACTGTTAACCTAGCACTGCCAAGTCACTACTAAACAAGATCCCTAAGCACCACCTCTAAATGTTTTTGAAATACCACAGACAGTGACTCCACACGTTCCTTGGGCAGGCTGTTTACCACCCTTTCTGTAAAGATATTCTTCCTAACATACAACCCAAAACTCCCCTGGTCCAACTTGAGGCCATTCCTTCTCCTCTTATTGCTTGTTACTTTGGAGAACAGATCAACACCCACCTCCCTACAACCTCCTTTCTCTTAGTTGTACAGAGAGATAAGGTCTCCCCTCAGCCTCCTTTTCTCCAGACTACACAACCTCAGTTTCCTCCTCATAGGACTTGTACTTTAAAGACCCTTCATCAGCTTTGTTACCCTTCTCTGGACATGTTCCAGCACCTCAATGTCCTTCTTGCACTGAGGGGCCCAAAACTGAACCCAGTATTCAAGGAGGGAGGCCGATCACTTCCCCACTCCTGCTGGCCCCACTAACAAGCCAGGACGCTGTTGTCCTTCTTGGCCACCTGGGCACACTGCTGGCTCATATTCAGCCGGCTGTTGACCAACACCCCCAGATCCTTTTCTGCCAGGCAGCTTTCCAGCCACTCTCCCCCAAGCCTGTGGTGTTGCCAAGCACAGGACCGGGCACTTGGTCTTGCTGAACTTCATACGATTGGCCTCGGCCCACTGATCCATCTTGTCCAGATCCTCTGCAGAGCCTCCCTACCGTCAAGCAGAGCAAGACTTCCATCCAACTTTGTGTTGGCTGCAAACTTACTGAGGGTGCACTCAATCTCATCATCCAGATCATCAATAAAGATGTTGAAGAGGCACTGGGACAGCCTGGTTTTGCTCCTTAGAGATCTCCTTCTTGAAGAATGTCCAGCTTTCCTGGACTCTTTTGCCCTTCAGGGCTGCCTCCCCAGGGATTGTCAATGAGGTTCCTAACAGGGCAAAAATCTGCCCTCCAGAAGTCCAAGATGGCAGTTTTACTGACCCCCCTTCTTCCTTCCTAGGTAGTACATAAATGATAGTAAATGGTCCTCCCTAGTCTCCGAAACCTACACTAGAAGGTATTAGGAAAATCATTATATATTTACAAACACATCTATTGTCGCACATTATTTTATTATGGTACTAAGTTTCTATCTAGCACAGCAGTTTATCATCCGTTGCCCTTAATACACGGTAATTTCAAATAATTTAATATTTTTATCCAAGGCAGTGAAATTACAGAATGGTATTTTTAGAATTCAGTATAATGGAAGGGAAGTTCAGAAATAATGAGAATAGCTAACTGAGATATGGGAAGCCACTGAAAGAAACTATTAAGCGAGGTCAAAAAAAAAAAGAAAATCAAAATGTGTGGGAATCCAGAAAGAGGAGGACAGCTGTTAATGGGAGCATGGCAAAAGGAGACCTGAAAAAAATTCCTTATAAAGATATTGCAACCTCCTCCTAGAAATCTTTAATCTCCTAAAACCTCGAAGTTAGAGGAACTGCAGCATCAATATAAGTTTTAAGACTGTTGCAGATGAGCATTTTTCCTGAGCACTAAAAGCATACATATAGAAAGTGTACTGAAAGAGAACAAAGAACATAGAAAGAACAGCATAAGTACCAAGCAGAACAGAAGTCAGAAGAAAATGCACACAAGACAAAAAAACCCATGAGCGACGGTGAAGGTCAAAGAGGTAATATATTTCTTTACACAGAAAAACTTGAGAGAGAAATAAAAATTGAGACACAGAGGATCACAAACATGCATCAAATTAAAAAAATATTTCTATCCCCATTAGACTAACAAGAAGTAAGAAATACAATGTGAGTCACCTGATCAGAGAACTGGCATAGCCAGAAGAAATTCGGCATGTCTATTGCCCACAAACACACACATTCCCATGTTCAGCTTCAAAATACTTTAAAAAAGAACATAAAAATAACATGGCCTTTCAAACATTTCATCTACATTGTCTGTGGGAGTGAAACGTTGCTGCTAACGATAAATGTGTAGCCAGAAAATCAAATGGCACAGAAATATGGTGCTTGATTATACAAACTGAGGAATTTAAATTACATCAAGCAACATTAACATGCCTGGAACTTCATGACCATTAGCAGAACTGAGCAGAACTTGAAATACCTTTTTAGGTGTTCACTTTTTTGACATAACAGTTGTTTTTTCCATTGTGGCACCACAAACAGTTGAAGATCCTGCAGAGCGGTGGTAAAAGTGTTTGCCTTACTCTATGGCCTTTCAGCACAACAGGACTTCCTGGGGAAGGGGAAGCAAACATGGTTCCAACAGCCTTTGTGTATACCCTTTTTTTCTGCTGGCATGACTTCGATTTACAGATAACTTTGCACATGTGGAGGGCCTTGACATTATAGCTGTAAATAACAGCATGACATAATACCTCTGTGCAGACTCTGTGTGACTACTAGGAGCCATCGGAGGTGAGGAAGCTACCCCTGCTGCTTAATGTGGTAATCACCTAGGAAGCAAATAAACATTGCATTCCTCAGTTCACATCGCCTTAACAACAGACCAGAGAACTGATTTCATGTGCAAACTAAGGCAGATATAAACATTAGGCTTTTCTCAAATAATTAAAACTAGCATTGTTCCTTTAAGCTAATGAGTTTAAACTTGTTACATCTTAGGGGTACTGGTCCCTGTAGGTAACACTTCTTTCCAAGCCCAGGTCTGTCTCTTAAAATCTCCAAAAGAGTCTAAAATGGGCTAGATTTAGAAGTCACAGACTATCTAAGGGCAGTATACAGCTATCTTGCCTCTGCTGGAGCCATTAGGGAGGAATAATTTCCTTCAGGCTATTCCAAGCACATGGGAAGCAGTGGAAAAGCAGTGAGTGATTTTCTCTCTTGGATACTCCCCTAAGAGACACAGTCTTAGGGTTCTGAAGAGCAAAGAAGGGTTGGAGTGCTCTGATTTAGTTTCCCCTTCCCTAATCATCCTCAATGTCCTGCTCCGAGAGAAGAGAGCGGGAGCGAGTTCTCTACAGACTCCGCGAGCACAAGGTGTCTGGGGAGAAACAGGTTTGCTAACCAGGCTGCATCTTTCTAACAATGGCTTATGGCTTTGGATTTTGAGTTGGCTCTCATTCATCTGTGCTGGAAAGCACTAGACACTGTGTATCAGCATGTAAAGGACCGTGCAGATATCCCCTTCCTTCTCATTGTTCAGTGGCCTGTAACAACCATCAATGACTAGAATGACTACAACATTTCCGAGCCTATACAACACTAAAAAAAGCTCTAAAAAAAATCTAATTTACTGAATTCACTGAGTATTATCTGAATAATAGCTTTGCTGGCTGTGTACTCCTAAACATGCAAATAATAATTATTGACAGCAGATTAAACTTTAACCTCTCCTGAATGACCCTGTGGCATTAACGTTTTGTTTCCATTTAAGTTCTGTTCTTGACTGTTAGTGAAGTTAACTCAGTTTAATTCCTGAAGTTGAAGTGAAAGGATTTTCCTAATGGAGTCAAACCGTTGTAATTATAGTATCAGGCTCTGATAGTCCAATTACAGATCAGTTAAAAAAAAAAGTAATCTGTTTTGGTATGGGTAGATTTCACACACATCGGCTTCAGCACAGAGGTTGAAGACTGCCATAACACTAAAGTGCAATCAATATGATACATGGCACATACTCTCCCTCCTCTTCTACTTCATTTAGAGCACACACTGCTGACTGGGTTACTGCTGAGAGAGACATTAATTTTCCACTGCTTCTTCAATAACATGAGACAAGGCGTTTCCCACAGGCCGAGCCGTTTTCATCCTCAGGTGCTCCTTGTGTGCTTGTACAACTCAAAATATTCTTGAAGGAAAGGTGGACCAGTGCAGTTCTATCACATGGAAGTGTTTCTTGTATCGTTACCTTGGGGAAATCTTTTGTGGGAAATACTCCAAATGAACAATTATGACTTTTGATTTGATTAGTGCCAAACTGGTTGTGTTAATCCTACAGTTCAGATTATTTGCAATTCAACTTTTATTCTAACAAAAGTTTAATGCATTAATACACAATGCTATATAAATAAATAAGAAGGTTTAAGCATGACCAGCTCTATTAAGCGGCAGCAGAAAGATCCCTAAATGCCTGGTATTTCAATGGTGTCTTCATAAGGAAAAAAGTCAGAAACTATTTTTTTCATTTCTGGATATCCCATTTCTGCAAAGAAATACTACAGGAGTAGTATTCTCTTAGAGTCCTCTTTGTGTTTGCTAATTTCAATTAGACCATAAATAATACAAATACTAGGATATCTGTTTGGATACTGGGGTATAAAATTACCATATTTTTCTTAACTGGCAGAGGCCTTTTTTCCTATTTTATATAAATGAGTTTTCTTGCTTTTTCTCCTGGACTGAATTCTCGTAAACTCCGAAGCTTTATTAAACTTAGAATTCTTCTTCACAATGTCATGTAACAAAATTTTAAAGAACAAGAACGATGAGTAACACGAACCATTTCCCCAGTCCTTATAAACGTAAGCCGTATGAACTCTGACTTGTATTATGCACAGCACCTGCAACTGGAGAAAAGGGCTACACAGTAACGTACAGACGTACAGTACTCGGGCTTCTTGGTTTGCTCTTTGGCTTTTTTCAATAATTCTCAGGCAAAGCAGAACTACAGACACTTACTTGCAGACCCAGTTGCTTTGAGGTCTTGGAAAATCAACAGTGCATCAGCGTAAAGTATTGCCCCAAAATACGGCACAGTGGGGAATCAGGCTCTCTGTTTGCGTTGG
>NW_010430927.1:12258-12466 GCF_000710305.1 Buceros rhinoceros silvestris
GGGGTGGTGTTTGTTTGACAGTTTTATTTTCTCTCTGTGTGTTTTATGCTTTGCTTTTATGTTGCACTTCTGAGGAAAACAAAACCAGTCACCTCAGAATTCCTTCTGACAGGCCAGAACAAGCCTAACAACTACAACAAAATACACACATTTGTTCCAGGTAGTACCTGGGTCTCCAGCGCTGCTACCGCGGAGCCAGGCAGGCAGG
>NW_010430928.1:0-16366 GCF_000710305.1 Buceros rhinoceros silvestris
GAGACGCCGCCTGCTCCCCGGTGGGCATCGGGGGAGCTCCCGGGCCCTCTCGCTCCCGCAGCCGCGTCTGGGCCTCCGAGCGGAGGCGAAAAGCGCCGGGCGGGAGGTCCCCCCTGTGGTGGGGCCTGAGGCTTGAGGGGGTTAAGAAGGAGGAAAGCAGCCGCAAGACGGTGCTTGGTTTTGTGCCTTCTCCGTTAAGAAGTCGCGTTTGTCTGGGGATCAGGTCGCTTGCTATGGTGAGCTGAGGTGTGTGAGTTTCTCTGCGCAAAAATAGTCTAAATATGGGAGTGTTGGGGAAAAACAGGACAAGAGAAGGGGCTGACTGGACTGTGCTTGCGAACAGCAAGACGATGAGGATGGGGAGGGAGAAGATGATGCCGAAGTCCAGCAAGAATGCCTGAAGAAATTTTCAACCCCTGACTATATAATGGAGCCGTCTATATTTAACACGTTGAAGAGGTGAGTGTAACTTTGTGTGTGTTACGATGTGTGTTATAGGTGCAGTGTATTCACTTTGTGTGTGAAAACGTATAAATGATGCTATTGTTTTCTCTTTATTTAGAATTCAGTTGTTTTGGGGTTTTAATATGAAGTAGTATTTTTTAGAAGTAGTTCTTTTCCAATCCTTTTGTCAGGTATTTCCAAGCAGGAGGTTCTCCAGAGAATGTTATCCAGCTCCTCTCTGAAAACTACACTGCAGTGGCACAGACTGTAAATTTGCTGGCAGAGTGGCTCATTCAAACAGGTACGACAAGTGATACAGTGTATTTGGGGTCTGCAGTGTTTCTTTTGTCAGAAATATACAGATCGATGGCAAATCTGGTCATACTTAGGAAGTGGATCATCATGAAGTTGTCATCCTGTCCGTGTACGTGGCTACATTCTTTATAACACGTTTATCTGCTTAGATCGCAAGTGAAGGAATCTGTTGATGAACATTTTGAAATGCCCACAAACTGTATTTGTATTATAAAGGATAATATAGTGGAAGCACCTGCATAAACTGCAGTTTCTTTTTGTTTTCATGCACAAGGGCCAGGGTACTGTCACACAGATGATATTAGTAATATTTGGTATTTTGTAGTAGTACTATATAATTAATATTGAAAAAACAAATACTTATTACTTGTTACTGTTCCCTTTTGGTGGATCAGTGGTTAGACGAAAGGTTCTCATACCTGTATTCTCTGAGACAAGAATTCTGTATTACCAGTCTGCTATGAATTCTTCTGCAGACTCTTGCAGGACATGCTCAGCACTGTCTTGTGGTGTCTTTGTCCTTTAGCTAGTATAAATTTCTGCTTACAAATTATCAGAATTACTATACTCAGAAATGTAGAACTACTTGTTAATACTTGGTGTATTGTTTTGTAGTATATTATCAAAGCTACTGATTGCACCCAGTAACACTCTTGTGAGATGACTGGTGGTGTTGTTTGTATGACAGATGAAGAGAGCAAGAGAAAAGGACTAGTGTGACCAGCCTGTGATCCTAAAGAGCCTGCATTTAGGAAAAAAGATTGAGAATCTGTAAATCTGGCTGTATTAGCGTGGCTTGATAGTGGAACTGATGGCTCTCCTCTCATCTTCACTGTGTTCATAAACCTCTGAGTAGTTTCTGTTCTCGTTGAAAAAGTTGTTGCTGCCATGTTTGATTGCACTGCATCTGCCAAGTCTTTTGTTCCTTCTGTACAGGTGTTGAACCATTGCAAGTTCAGGAGACTGTAGAAAACCATTTAAAGAGCTTACTTATCAAGCACTTTGACCCTCGGAAAGCAGATTCCATCTTTACAGAGGAAGGAGAGGTGTGCATGGAATCCATGTTGCTGTCTCTACATGAGAGGATCCTACATAGACACCTGCGTCTGATGGAGCAGTAGATGGTGGGGGAAGGGAGGCTGTATCTTCAAAGCTCTTTGGTTAAGAACGACTCGTTTCTGAAAACCAACCTTATCTCACTGGAGTCCTCAGAGGCTCAGAGAACTTTAGAAACTGTGAATGCATCCTGCTGTGTAGTGAAGTTCTGTATAACAATTCGCAGGACTCCTGAGGTGTAAAAGCCTTACTTTGAACGATCTTGACAACTAGTTATTCTTACATTTCTCTGTGGTGCTCTCCTCTTTTTCAGACTCCAGCCTGGCTTGAGCAAATGATAGCACATACTACATGGAGAGATCTCTTTTACAAGTTGGCAGAAGCCCATCCTGACTGTTTAATGCTTAATTTTACCGTGAAGGTAGTATACTCAGGTCTAATAAATGAGAATATCCATAAAGGGCTGATTTCTTCTGGCATCAGATGTTGGCTGTGGTCTTGCCTGTATGAGCAGGAATACATAAATGATACTGCTCAGTCAAACGTCAGTATAGTGCAAGTACAAGTTATTGTCGTAGAGGCTGCAAGTAGTAAATGTAGTTTCCCAGTCTGATGTTCTGCGTTTTGAGTTTTTTGTTGGTGTTTGTGTTATGTTGGGGTTTTTTTTCCTTTAATCTGTATTTGAAAATTCTGGATTTCTGGTGCAGTGGAACGTTTCAGTCAGTTTTGTATGTTTCTGTGACAGAGGAAGAATACTATGTCTTCCTGTGCTCTGAATTTCCTTACATCATTATGGTTTACTTTCTTTTTGCCTCGTCTTTATTGGTTTTCTCTTCTGCTGGGGTTTTTTTTCCTTGAATCTGTATTTGAAAATTCTGGATTTCTGGTGCAGTGGAACGTTTCAGTCAGTTTTGTATGTTTCTGTGACAGAGGAAGAATACTATATCTTCCTGTGCTCTGAATTTCCTTATATCATTATGGTTTACTTTTTGCCTCGTCTTTATTGGTTTTCTCTTCTCTAGTCTAAAAGATGAACGTGAATTCCCCTAAGTATATGCAGAGGCAAATCTTAAATTCTATGTGGTCTTCTAGGCTTGTTAGGATAGCTGAAATATAACACTAAATAAATAAGTTTTCCTGATGCTTTTGTTTTATAGCTTATATCCGATGCTGGATATCAAGGGGAAATAACCAGTGTTTCAACAGCATGTCAGCAGCTAGAAGTATTTTCCAGAGTCCTGCGTACATCTCTGGCCACGATTTTAGATGGAGGAGAAGAAAACCTTGAAAAAAACCTCCCTGAGTTTGCTGTAAGTTATTTATTTGTTTTGTTTGTTTGTTTGTTTTTCCTTTTTACGTGGAAAGAAAATAGTGCATTCCTTTCTGGTCAGGATATTCAAATCACTGCAGGATTGCAGAGAATCTTGATGCCTTACCAAGTCCCACAAAATCTTATGAAGAAAAGGTATATCCTGAGTTAAAACCCAGAAATTTATGCTTTTTGATCATTCCATGACCAAGAATCCCTTGGATAGCTTATGTGACACTTTTGATATTTATTAAATGGATTGTAAAAAGCTGAATATAGAACTGTCATCTTTCACATTTAATGCAAGATCTAAAGATCAGTCTAGTCAGTCTCCTGGCAAATTAAAGTAATTATTTGTGTGTGTGAAAGTTGCCATCTGAGTCAGCCCTGCATATGTTCTGTGCTGTGAAATAGCGTCGTGACTTTAGGATGGCTTTGTACTTCTCTTACATTGTAAATAGCGCAGAGAAAGTGCTGAGTGCAGGTAGAATTTCCCCTCAGTTTTGGCATTTAAGAAACAAAGTTCTCAATTTGACTGTTTCACCTTGCATGATGTCACTGCATGGTGGCACTGTGCTTTTCTGTACGTCCTGCTTGGCTGTTGGGTTTTGAGTTGTCTTGTTTAGCTGTTTGTGTTGCTTTTTCTTTTGATCAGTAGATTTCAGTGAAAACTCTGCTCTTACCTCGGTGTAATGACAGAAGGGTACGGGGGTGTTTCTTGTTGACTGGTGAGGTTCTTGCTTTTGCAGAAGATGGTGTGCCATGGAGAACACACGTACCTCTTTGCTCAGTCAATGATGTCCATATTGGCTCAAGAAGAGCAAGGAGGGTCAGCCGTCAGACGGATCGCTCAGGAGGTTCAGCGATATGCTCATGAGAAGTAAGTGGGAGTTACATTACCAGTGAAATGGCAGTCGCTGGAGTTTGTAAATCGCTGCCTTTTGATTACCTTTTACCAGCAAAAGGAGAATTCGTCACTGCAGCAGAGCAGTTCTTGTAGCAAGCTTTAATTCATAGAACAGAAAAGGTCAGTGTCCTGTACAGGGAGACCTGAAATCATAATTGAAAAAACTGAAAGAACTGAAATTTCTGTTTATAAAAAATATGTATTTTTATTATCCTATGAATGTTTTAGAAACAAACAAGGGAAGCACAGGCCTGTTCCTCTAATTATCCAGGGTAGGGGGTTCTGCCCTAAGGCATCACATTCCATGGGATGTGCCCTGTTGACTCGGAGAGGCTAAAACTAAAATGTCCCAAGTAAGAAAATAAGTTACTGTGTACGTTTGCTCCTCATCTAGAGGCCATGACGCCAGTCAGATCACTTTAGCGCTGGGTACCGCAGCCTCCTATCCTCGAGCGTGTCAGGCTCTGGGTGCGATGTTGTCCAAAGGAGCTCTGAATCCAGCAGATATCACTGTCCTGTTCAAGATGTTCACAAGCATGGACCCACCTCCTGTAGAACTGGTTAGTAGTTTATCTTTTTATAACCTCTGAAACTTAGTTCTATTACAGTAGCACTCAGAAACATGAGGTCTTGTGCTAAATGCTGTATCGACACAGAATAAAAGGTAGCACTCGGATTCATCCCTCTGTGATTTTAAGGAATGTCTAAATGTGAAACTACTACTGATATCCTATTTTGCATTAGCTTCTTGATTTTATTTTTGTATCATACCAAGTTTTCTTTTTACATATAATTAATTAAAGAATTTCTCAATAGGAGATAAAGATGGCAAGGAATGAATTAACTTATTTAAAAAACAAAAAAAGGCAAACCCCCAAAACCAAAGCGACCCAGTTTTGCCCTTTGTTAGAAGCAGGCATGAACGGCACATTCCCACGTTTCACATTTCTCACTGCCCTGTTCTGACATGGGTTCTGGTAACAAATGGTGGCATTCAGATACTTCAGCAATATAATCTGTGTCTCTGTTGTTTCCATGGTTTTTGCTTTTGTTTCATTCTCTTTCTTCACAGATCCGCGTACCTGCCTTTCTGGACCTCTTCATGCAGTCGTTGTTTAAGCCAGGTGCTAAGATCAACCAGGACCACAAGCATAAATTTATTCACATCCTGGCATATGCAGCGAGTGTGGTAGAGATGTGGAAGAAGGTAACGCTGGGTTCAGTGAATAACATTTTTACCTACAGTGGCCTGACTGTGCTGAAAAAAATATACAGTCATGAGGTTGCTCAGTTTAAAACAAGCTATTCAGCTTGATTTACTTATTTTAATATGAAATGTTTCTGGCTTCAACTGAAGTGACTAAGCAGTGTAGATCCTGATGATCAAATAGTGCTGTAAAAGCCTGGGTTCACTCAGTATTTTTCCTCTCTTCCCCCACTCCCTGCAGAGGTTATCAGTGGCAGTTCTGGGCTACTAGAATCCTATCTGCTTTTTCAGAGGAAGAGGAATTTAGTTCTATGAAGCAGAAAAAGTAATTCTTGGGGAATTAATTAAAGCAAACATCCTTGTACTTCAGCTCATTGATAATTAGTTCTTCTGAAACTTGCATGTGAGTCTGCATCCCATTTCTCAAAATTTAATCCTGGGCTTATCACAGGTTACAATTCCTTGCCTCAAATAACCAGAGACATCTGGTTCATTCACAACTCTTGCATTCAAACTTGGCAATTTTTCAGAACAAGAGAGTCAGCATAAACAAGGATGAACTCAAGTCAACTTCAAAAGCCATCGAAACTGTTCACAATCTGTGTTGCAATGAGAACAAAGGAGCATCAGAGCTGGTTGCAGAACTGAGCACTCTCTATCAGTGCATCAGGTGAGCAGAGAGGCTGGCCCCAAGCCTCAGCTGTTGGAAGAGAAGTATTATGTAGGGGAGGCAGCACTGCTGAAGGAAATGCCTTTGTGGGCTACTCTCTGCACAATACGTGGAGCTGTGGTCTGAAGCGGCTTTTAATTGTACATCTGATTCTTTGGCATCTCTCTCATGAGGACCTAAATTCTGTCTTTCACCAACAACTTGTCCTTGTGTCACAGAACAAGTGTTTCTCTGCCACTGGAGAAAGATGACAGATTACTTTGTCTTACTTATAAAGCTTTCCTAGCACTAGATTTGTCCTTTTTTCTCCTCTTAAAAGTATGAAATAGTGGATATTGAATAAATGGAGCAGACTTGGAGTGCACATGAATTTTGTTGCCTATATTTAGCATTTTGTGCTGAGCAGGGAGTTCTTTGTAGGAAGAATTTTCATCCAGCCTTTTTTTTTTTTCACTCGCCCCTTTCATAATGAAAACTACTCTTGATGTGCTGACCACTTTTCAAGCAAAGCTTTGAGCTTAATGAATTCTGCAATAAATGAATTATTTAGCATTTTGTGCTGAGCAGGGAGTTCTTTGTAGGAAGAATTTTCATCCAGCCTTTTTTTTTTTTCACTCGCCCCTTTCATAATGAAAACTACTCTTGATGTGCTGACCACTTTTCAAGCAAAGCTTTGAGCTTAATGAATTCTGCTGTAATTTAAACTGAAACTCTAGCAACGCTTAGAATATACGGAAAGTTTGTTTTTTTTTAATTTGCTAGGAGTTTGTTGTTTTGTTTGGGGGGTTTTGTTGAGGGTTTTATGCTCCTGTGCTTAAGTGCTCTCTCTCTCTGTAGGTTCCCAGTGGTAGCAATGGGTGTATTGAAGTGGGTGGATTGGACAGTGTCAGAACCACGATACTTCCAGCTGCAGACTGATCACACCCCAGTTCACCTGGCATTATTGGATGAGGTAAAAGCGTCTATAAAACCTTGCTGGAGAGTAAGAACAGTCCTGACACTTCTAACTGGAAGTACATCCAGTTCACCCAATGTCCCTGATGTGCAGTAAGTCAGCAAATACACAGAGATTAATCTGCTTCTATTCAGAGTTGTTGGGATTTGTCATCTCAGCATTATTTACGCTAGGGGAACTTAAGCATCAAAGAAAGAAATGGTGAATACTTTTCTAAAGTAATCTACATCTGGCACTGAACATCAACATAGGCTCGTCTACTAAAGTCTGGTGCATTGGGTTTTAAATTGAAGTTCTGAGGATCTGACTTTCCTGTCTTGTTTGCAGATCAGTACCTGCCATCAGCTGCTTCATCCCCAAGTTCTGCAGCTTCTTGTCAAGCTCTTTGAAACAGAACATTCGCAGCTTGACGTAATGGAGCAGGTGAGTCTCAGAGGATTCCCTGTTTGTGTTCCTGCACATTAGTTACGCTTACTCAAGACAATAGCTTTTGCTGTCACAGCAGTTCTAAGAGTTTGATTTGGGAATGTTGTCATGGTTAAAATGTAACATAGCAGATATTGAGGCAGTAAGAATGAACAGTAAGAATTGCAGACTTTGAGAGCAGTTCTAACCTGTTGGTTCTTCCCTCCCCACCCCATCAGCTGGAATTGAAGAAGACTCTCTTGGATAGGATGGTGCACTTACTCAGTCGAGGATATGTCCTGCCTGTGGTCAGCTACATTCGCAAATGCCTGGAGAAGCTGGATACCGACATCTCTCTCATCAGATACTTTGTTACAGAGGTCAGCAGCAAAACCTGTGTTTATTAACATATAGAAATAAACTTTAATATCAGTTGTGCACATTTGGAAATTAAATCAGCTTGCCTGGGATTCAAAAATCATTCAGGATGCGAGATCAGGTTCTGAGCAGTGTATGTAATACTAGTATTCACCGGGATGTGACAGGCCTCCTGACTCCTTGAAGTAGTAAGGTACCAGCTAGAGTGCCACAAGATTACCTAATTAATTACTTGTATGGAGAACGAGGTTTTAAGTGCAGCTACTGGTATGCTTTCAAGACTAGTATTGTGTATTGAATCCTGTCCTACTGCTCCTCTAACTAGAAGACTACTTGATTTTTCTCTGCTGTTTCAGGTGCTCGATGTGATTGCTCCTCCATATACCTCAGACTTTGTACAACTTTTTCTTCCCATCTTGGAGAATGAAAGTATTGCAGGTACTATTAAAACAGAAGGTGAACACGATCCAGTCACTGAGTTTATAGGTAAGTCACATTTCTCCCTTGTGTACCTGCTTCCATTTTTATTGGTTACAACTTGCAAATAATGTTCAGGAGGAGGATTGCTAAAAATAGGAATGTCTGGCAGGTATTTTCACAGATAACCTCCCTCTTAGGAGCCTGCATTTGGCAATTTTCCTTTAATCAAGAATCTCTGGGTCGTAATGAGGGAGTCAGAGGCAAAATACTGCTTTTTGAGAACTAGTACTGTAGAAGAGGAAGGATAGGAAGGGAAGTATTCTGTTGTAATACACTCCTATCCTAAACCAACATCATCTGTCCAGACCCTAAAATCCTAATGATTTACATAATGCAGAAATCCACATGCCAGCAGATAAATCAGAGCAATGTACTGAACGCTTGCTTTCCTTTTTTTCCCCTTTTTTCCCTTTAAGCTCATTGCAAATCTAACTTTATTATGATGAACTAAGGCATGGACAATATGAAGAACGCAGAGCACGTGATCACTATTTTGCCATCCTCTCCGCCAGTAAGTTCTATAACTGGACAACACAGCAGCAAAACGGAAGAAAGTGCTGAAGGGTGTTTGATTGACTTGCACGGTGACCTTGAGCTTCGTATCAGAGGACTGTTATGTACTTTGGAAAATGGAATAATACTGAAGGATTTTTTGTCGTTACACAAATCATTATAAATCTGAATACTCTGAAGGGAATAACAGGAGAGAAACATTTATTTCAAAGAGTGTTTATTTTGGTTACTTGCAGAATTTGTCTCTGATTCTTTATGTAATATACAAAATCTGAAGAATGGGGAAGGTAGTTCCTACTAAAACCACTTTGCAGATAGATGTCTGAAGACTAGATCTTAAATGTTCTAGGGTTTGATGCTGCAAGTTGTAAAAAGGAACATCTGTGATTAGCTCTGTGCTGCAGCGAAGCCACAATGCCTCCTCCTCACCTTGCTTTATATTGGAATTCTAAGGATCCTGCACATTTTCTGCTACGAAAAAAAGGAAAGCTACATGTAACGCAAGTGGAATTGTAATAATCAAGGTTAGTTTTGTATTAACAGCTGAATCCTATGTGTGTGTTATCTCTCAGAATCTATTTTTTGTTAAATAGATGCATTAAATGTTCCCGGTAAGTTTCATTACCGTGTCAGTCTTACTGCTGTCCAAAAACATGAATGTCTACAGAAATTTCATTACTGCTTGGTTTTTATACTTAACCTCTACTTCCTCCTGGTTGATTCCAAACAGTGGGGAAACACCCAAGATTATAACTGACCTTTAAATAAAGCTGTGTTGTTTTTTTTTTTTTTTTTCCCCAGAGATTTCTGTCAAAGTTTCTTCAAGACCATCTGTCTTTCTGTTCATTGGGCTGGAGTTCTCTTTGTGCAGACAAATACTGTTTGCTTCAAAGTGAGGGGTACGGACAAGCCCATTGTGCTTTTCCAAGCTCATCTATTTTCTGAAGAACCTGCTTTCTAAAAGATGATGACATTTTAAATCCAACTAAATGTAAATTGAAAAAGGAAAACACTTTGTTCTTCCCTGTTGTGAATGGGAACTCTTAGGCAACTATAGTAATTCTTACAGCAGCCAGCTGTAGAGGTTGTTGTTATAAAAAGAAGTGTGTCCTCCCTCTTTCCTCAGCTGGACTCTCACGTTCATACTCCACAGTGACTGAGCTTACCACAGTAACACAGTGCTGTCATCCACTTAAAGCATAGCCTGAAAAGGACAGGACTTGCTTCTGCAGAAGCTGTTCTGACCTTTGTGTGTCTTTGAAAAGAGGTATGATCATTCCAGGTAACTCTCATCATTTAAACGTGCATAAGACTTAGTTCTTGTAAAATTTTAAGTAGAACCAGCATACCTGTTTGGCTCATTGTAGCCCCCAATTTTCTTTCTTTGTGGAATTAACTGCAGAAGAATTCACCCTATAGAGCTTCATTTTAGGATGTAGCCCCATATCATCTTTTAGCGATCACCGAGAGCAGTTTTGTTTCTGTTGCTCATTGCGAATTTGCCAGCTGCTCAAAGTATTCTTTCGCTTTCCTCAGTGTGCAAGCTTGGTATCACTTCTCTCAACACTTGAGTTCCTCTGCGCTTGTCCATGTAGATGGTTTTTAACTACTTAACTTTCATGATGCTGCAAGCAGTACTGTCTTACTACCACATGCATCTCTCCATGGTACTTCAGTTAGAGCAGGTACTGCAGCTTGGCAGAATTTTATCCTTATTAGCACTAGAGTCATTTTGCTATGGTAAAGCAAAGCCAGGCACCAGAATTCTCTTTTGCCTGGATTTAAATGGGCATTATTGTCTTTCATGCTTAAGAGCTGAATGGCGGGTGAGAGAGACAAGCACCTAGTGATTAGAGTACGTATGTAGTATGATAGATTCTTGTATGTAGGAAGCCAAAATGAGGCCCACATCAACCAGGAAAGTCAGTCTGAGAAGCCTACTGGACTGTGGCTGAACCTCAGATCTAAAACATGTTCTCATTGTCACAAATACTCAAAGCTGTGCTATCTGAAACCTAAACGATCAGAATAACACAACCCCCCCCCAACTTTGTCCTGGACACCAGCAGTCGTACTCTTTCATGGGTCTTGACCATTCTGCCAAACTTACCTTCTGATGAGGAGCAGACTTCTTTCACAGATAAAACCAAGGCAAGTGCAGAAACTACCAATTAGGAGGTAGCAGATAGAGACAGTTTCTAGAAAGACACTTCTTCCTCCGCACCACCAAAGAGCTTTAATTTCCAGGTTGGTTCCACACCACCTGAATGTCTCTTCTCATCCTTGCATGTTGAAGTTGGGCGCTTCCTTGTAGCTTTTATCTTAATCTCCAGTGGAGGCAAAGGTAGCGTAATTTAACTGAGTTGTTGTTTGAACCATCATAGTTGCTGTATAGTCGGTGTTGTCAACCAACTGTTTCACAAGAAGTCATCCAGTAAAAGCAGTAGCAGCCTGGGTAAGCTTTGTGTACTTGTCTGCCCTGTGAGACTGCTGCTTAGATACCACAGAAGATGAGCAAAACACATTTGAATAAATTCTTGTAATACACATACAGTCATGTAAGAGAAAAGGTCTGTTTATTAAATGTGATTACTAGTGTCAGTCAGTAACATTTGATAACAGCAGATTTGCCACGTAGGAACTGGCTTAGGTGTAAGGAGGAGAATTTGCTTCCTTTCTTGAGGAGTTCTGGGTTGGCGCAACTTATACTTCGCTGCTTTAGGAGAAAAATGGCACAGCCAATCATGTATTAAAGCAAGGAGCCCTGAGCAAAGACCTAACTAAATTAAGTGTTTACACTTCATCTTTTGATCAAAGTAATTCCCATTATATCACTTTGGTTGGACAAAAGCAATTGCATGAAGTGCAGCAACACTTCCAGCTCTCTTTCAGGAGGTCAAGGAACCAACAGGGGATTTAGTTTTTGAATATAGCATGTCCAGACTTAGCTCTGCTTTTCCATCTGCATCACAGTCAGATGGTATTTGATCAATACCATTGGAAAATATAATATAAGCTCTAGACCCAAATATCGAGTGTGCTTTTTTCCTTGTCAGTATGTCTATGTAATTTGTATTTAAAAATACACAGATTTTATGTGTACAGTTTGTGATTAAGTCAGTATGATTTAAATACCATGCATCAAGGCAGACAACTTTGAGTAAACTAAGTTGTAAATAATTATCTAAAGGCAGCTCTGTGTTTGACTTAGTGTGTGCTGCTGTCTGGGCCGGTTTTGCAGAACTGCCTGATAGTGTTGAACTGTGAAGGAGCTTTAGACTGTTCTTTAACCAGGGAAAGGTTGTGCCAGGAGGCTCCCAAACACAGCAGTTCTAACCAGGCAGATGTACAGCCCTCAGGGAAGTACAGCATCTCCATACGTACAGTCCTCTTCAACAGCAAGATTGTATTCTGCTCCTCTTCCACCTTTATACGCACTTGTCACAATTCTCAGCCACCCTCTTTCACCCTGTGAAGAATTAATTTGCATGGTGAATTAGCAAACATAACTGCCGAGAACGTACACTCAGGTCTGTTCTGTCTCCCAGCTGTGGATGAGTTAAGTGATCCAGGACTGGGCTCCAGACAAAGCGTAACACCGTTTCACAGGGCAGCCTTCTTTAAAGGGGCAATCTGCTGTGCCGAGTTTACAGCCCCCCAGCCCGTTCCAGGTGTGTGACTTGATTTTTGCCCGCAATTACCAGTTTTACAGGTGTTCATAGCAGGAGCTGCCTGTCCATGGAAGCGGAGCTTTTGGGATTGAGTGGACATTACTCAGTTAAGTTTCCCTGAATACCCTTGTCAGATTAGTTAGGTTTCCTTTTTTAATTGCTAGTCTAGTTCAAAGGACATTTTACTTGTCCTGTCCACAGACTGACTTTGGCACTTGCTCTCTGCAAGTGAACCCCCCACCTTGCCTCCAAGTCATTCCAGATGTTTGTTCCCGCGTTTCCTTACCCAGGGTTCGCCCCACGAGTTACGAACAATCCAGTATTCTGTGCCATTTTCTACACCCCAGCCAGCCACAGACACGATGTGATTCACCACTGGTGAGGGGTTGTACTCTGTGTAGAGCCCTCCGGTGTACGCATCCAACTGTTCTGTAGCCATTATGCCACAGCTGTAAGAAAGCAGAGAAAACATTTTATACCAGCAGACCAAGGCAGGAGCCTGGCTAAAAAAAAAAAACAAAACCAAACCAGCTATGGTTTTCTTGCATTTCAACTCAGAGCTCAGTTTACCAACAAACAAGCTGAAGTTTGCATCTAGTGCAAGGCTGCTACCATACGCTGGAGGGAAAAAGTACACTTCAGTCGTTACACTGAGCCTCACAGATGTCAATCCCAGTATTACTAGCAGATAATTTCTTTTAACCACTCAAGTTTTTTTTTTTACCTAATGGGTCCATTAGTGTAGATTTCTGCCTTCATTTTTTCTCTTCCACTGACAGAGCCATAGTCAGCAACTCTCCAGAGAGTGTAGTTCTTTATCACGTGGCATTCGCCAAAGGTGACACAAGTGCCACACTGGTTAAACTTCTTGCACTCTACAAAACAGAAGTGAGATCATCACTGCAAGAGAATGTTTTTCTTCAAGTGAACTAGTAATACAGCACCACGCTGTTTTTCCTTTAACTTATTTGAGGCAGAAAGTAATGACTGAAGAGCAATTACTAATACATTCTCTCTGATGAGCTAAATTCTTTTCTGGAAACCACACGTATAGTCCCTACAATTACTAGTTACTCTACTTCTTTGGCTTAAGTGCTTTTGATGAGGAAATGTTTCAAGTGCGCTTCTCTGTAAATACAGAAACTATTCCAGTCGTACGTGACCAGACAAAGGTTACATTTCTTCTTTGTTTAGCTTGAGGGATACTTGTGAGTATTTCAGTACATTAGAGATTAGATATCACAGACAAGAGATAAAGTTAGAACAATTTACCTGAGCAAACTTGTCTGGGCACGATTTAATGCTACACTGTCTCACTGGAGTAAAAAAAGAGACGCAGGCCTCTGAAGAAAACCTGTTCCGTCAGACAAACAGCAGGTACTGCACTGAAAGGCAGGAACCAGTACCCCAAAAACCCCAAAATCTTTTTCCTTACACTAAGATCTGCTAAACCTGCAATGAAGCCTTACAGCAAAGCCAAAAGGCATCGTACTTTGATCCTTAGCTTGGTAGTTGTTGCAGGTCTCGTCTGGAATGCCGTGGTCATGGGCATACATCCAAACACCGGAGTGGTCTCCGCCTTCGCAGGATCCTGCGTTGGCGCAGTCAATCACGTTCTGAACAGAGAGGTAGGCGGAAGGCCACGCACCTTTTCTCTTTATGTTGATGCGATCTGTAAGGGTTAGAGCAGTGGAAGACGTGGGTGGCTACACACTGCAGCTAGACTTGAAACTCTGTCTCCGTCCTTGAACCTGTAACTGTTAGCAGGCAGTTGAAAAAGTCTCTGCTGTTGACAGGGAGCACACAGCACGGCCCAGCTCAAACCAGCACCCCCAGTTAGTGCAGTTTCCATTTGAAGGTTTTTCCATTAAGATCTCAGCATATCAGTAAACATGCAGATGAACAAGGTGCATTTAAAACCCTGGAGTCCCCTAGGCCTCTTTGCCGTTTTTGCTGCTTCTGAAAACTTCCAGATCTGTTTCCTGGCTTTGACAGCAGTTTCCAAATGCACATCATAAACTCAGCTCTCACCAGCGTCTTTTACAGGAGTGAAGATCTGCACATAAACCCATGCAGGGAGCTGTAAGCCCCCACAGCCCAGGTCTCTGGCAGACAGTCTTCACAAACTCAGAGCAAGGAAAAGCTTTCAGCAGTGTACCCTGACTGTTAACATCGACATGTCACTGTTTCCCTGCCATCACAGACAGCCAGCGCCACCCTGCTGCCTTATTTTGTCAGAAACAACCAGCTTACTTGGCAGAAAAGCTTCCCCATGAGTATTTATGAACTGCTGCTCACTGCACAGCAACCATCTTAACCGATGCCACTGTACCACTTTTGATCCTGTTGGTACTAGCAACATTCAACTACGCTTGACAGAACAGGGAGAGGTTATCCCAGCCTGGTCACCCAGCAACTAGAAGGAACGAGTGGTAAAGCAGTAGCTAAAAGTATTTACAGCAGTAGAGAAATACCCCGATTTTTAAAATCTACCTTTTATACTTAAAAAGGCACATACTGGCACAGCTTCATGAACAATTCAGTTTTAACTGAAGGTATATAATTAACTTGCTGTATTTTATCTATCCTAGTACCTCACTACATCATGGCAGGTTTCGTACGTGTCTGTCCTGTACCACTTGTACGGTTTCATGCTGTCTGCTCACAGCTGCGTTGTCTTCCCATTTCTGCACGACTTCCTCGTTCTCCTCCTCAGCAAATCCTCTCCCAGCCTCTCGATGCAAACAGCGCTGTGCAGCATGTTCCTGTTGCACGTAACAGCGTTCTCCCTAGAGAAAAAACTTGTGACTGAGACAAACCCTTGCTTCCCTTCTCCCAAGAAAAGGGCCGATAGGCATCTGCTGAAACTAGATTTGTGTGTGTGCTGTGGTGTCAGTTCATTTGAATGAGAGGGTGCTTGAAGCGGATACCCTGCGGGCCTTCCCACAAGAGGCAGCTTCTTTCATTTCCTTGTATCCAGCATCACTGAACTGCTCCTTGCTACGCTAGCGCAGTGCTGCAGGCTGAGGTATCAAGAAAGGGAAGAGACAGTAACTGCTTTTCCAGCTGCTGCTACCATCACCACACCTCCACGAAGAGGGGCAGAACACCCAGTTCTCACTCCAGGCCCTGAACAGCAGTTTGGCAGGAGCCCTGAACGCTTTCCTTCTGCAAACAGCTTTCTAGCCACACCAGCACTCCTCCCAGCAGCTCTGAGAGCGTGGGGTCAGCCTCACCCTGATGGCTTTCTCTATTGACACCAAACCTCCTGGCCTCCAGCTCAGGAGTCCCACAGTTCCTCGTGTATTCACAGAGCCACAGAATCATTTTGGACAGAAAAGACATTTCAGATCATCGAGTCCAACCGTTCCCCCGGCACTGCCAGGTCACTAACCCCTGTCCCTCAGCACCACACTGACACATCTGTTAAACCCTGCCAGGGGTGGGGACTCCACCACCACCCTCCGGGCAGCCTGGGCCAGGGCTTGACAACCCTTTCAGGGAAGAAGCTGTTCCCAGTGTCCAAACTGTCTAAACCTCCCCTGGCACAACTCAGGCCATTTCCTCTTGTTCTGTCACTTGGGAGAACAGACTGACCCGCACCTCGCTCCAACCTCCTTTACAACAGTCGTAGAGAGTGAGAAGGTCTCCCCCGAGCCTCCTTTTCTCCAGACTAAACACCCCCAGTTCCCTCAGCTGCTTTTCATTCACAGACGTCTCGGCCTCAGGTTTTATTTTTTTTGCTGCATTAGTCACTGCAGCGATCCGGCTCCTCTTCTGCACAGCGGCTATTTTGTAAGGTGAAGATGAACCTCCTCTCCTTAGCGAGAGCTGTAAACCCCAGCTCGGCGGGCCGGCCCCACGTACCTGCCAAGGCGCTGGTGCTGCCGTGGGCCCAGCAGGACCCGCAGTACTGGGGGATGTGCTGGTTCCGGGTGGTGCTGGCATAGTTGATGCCGTTGACGTTCCGCCAGTCCCAGCTCTCGGGGAGCACCGACACGGCCAGGTACTCGTGCGGGCGGGGATAGGTCCTGCGGTGGGGCACAAAGCGGAACT
>NW_010430929.1:0-683 GCF_000710305.1 Buceros rhinoceros silvestris
GGAGAGGAGAGGAGAGGAGAGGAGAGGAAGCCCACTGCTTATCAGAGGCTCCAAAACAAAACAGAGAAATGGGAGACCATAGCCCTCCCCAGCACAACTGCTTGTGGTCTCAGATTTCCCTTCAAAGGGGTCACGGCTGCTGCAGTCATGGGGTTGGAACGCAGCTGGTCCTGCCTGCAAAAAGCAGAAAATAATCACATCTCTTCTGTAAATAGTATTTACCTCCTTTTGCTTCGCCAGCTCTTGGTGTTCAGAGTGGGGGAAGACATTTGCAAAAAGCTTGAGACATTGGTTTGTACCCTTACACATCCGGGTCATCTTCAGTGACCTCCTCCCCTCTTCAGGGCAGTTTTCCCTCCCCACCCCCAGCCCCTTCCACTCACCCTTCCACTTGACCTGGGAGAGAAAGGACATCTGCATGTTCCTCTCCTGTGCACTTTGAGTCACACACCCATAAGCACTCCAATTTCCTCCTTCCACATGACTGCCAGGTAAGCAGTTCCCATGCTTAATATGAGGTGTAGACATCTGGGACAGAAAAGCTGTCTAATGTGGCCTCTGAAAGGTTCTGAATGTTCTTCATTTCCCCAAAAGGCACAGGGCAGCACGGAATGCTCTCTGGCACCAGCCAGGCCATCACTGCCCACTCCTTTCCCCTGGGTGCCTGTGATGGTGCAGCAGGA